>NW_007251416.1:2079-41454 GCF_000164805.1 Carlito syrichta | reverse complement strand
CAGGCATGTGCTACCACGCCCGGCTGATTTTTTGATTTATTGTAGAGATGAGGTCTCGCTGCCCAGGCGGGTCTCGAACCCGCGGGCTCAGGCAATCCACTCACCTCAGCCTCCCAAAGGCGCGGGATTACAGACTGAGCCACCCAACCCGGTGATCTCTTGTATTTTCTTGTGCTAGTCATGTGTGCTGAGAAAACAAAATCCTCAAATCTCAGCGATATCTACAAAAGATTTACTAATGATAAGCCTTCTCTGGTGACAGCTGTGCCCTTCCTCCTATAAACCTGGGTCTGCTTCGCTTCCCTTGTTTCTTTTCCACATATTTTCAGATTTTGAGCTGAAGTTGTAGCTTCTCTGTGGGAAAGACCTATTCTTGTGATGGAAGATAAATGAAATGGAATGAGACAGTATGCACACTCTTGACTAGCTTTTTTGGATCAACAAAATGTTTTAAGGTGGATATAACAATATGCCATTTCTTTATATGCACAAGTAGTATTTTACTCTACAAATATACCCAAATTTGTTTACCAGTTGATATATATATATGAGTTGTTTCCAATTTTTTTGTGTTTGAGAATAAAATTGCTATGAATATTTGTGTTAAAAATTGATGAAACTAAACTTTCTTTTATCTTAAACAAATATCTAACAATGGAAAAGCAGCATTATGTGGAAAATAAAGGTTTAACTTCCTTAAAAATTTTGCCAAATTACTTTCCAAAGTAATTGAAATATTTTTCATTCCTACCAGCTGTATATAATTGGGTGCCTCACAACTTCAACAACTCTTGATATTACCAATCTTTATTTTTTAGTTATTTTAAAGAATACATATTGGTATTCAATAAAAGTTTTAATTTGCACTTATCTGATGACTAATAAGGTCAAATCCTTTTTAGTATTTGCTGACCATTCATAAACATTCTTTAGTGAAAATTTTGCTCAATATCTTGACCATTTTGGTTTTTTGTCTTGCTTTTAATGATTTTAAGGATTCTTTATATATTCTGTATACAAGTTCTTGTCAGATACCTGCAATATAAAATAACTTTTTAGTTTTTGTGTTACCTTTTTATTTTTTAGTTGTGTCCCATAAAGTGAAGAAGATATTATATTGATTCGTTCATCACATTTTTACTTGTTCTTGCTTCTTATCTACTACTTAAGAAATCTTTGCTTTCCCCAAAATCACAGAAATTTCCCATTGTGTTTTCTTCTAGGAGTTCTGCGTATTAGTTGGAATGTTTAGACCTATGATCCTTTCAATTTAGTCTCTGTTATGGCATGAAGTTCTAGGCTCATATTTTTCCACATTCCATCATCCCTATAAAATGTTTTGAAATGAATGCTACTTTCCCATTGAGTTACCTTAGCATCTTTAGCAAAGGAACTGATAAGAGAGAATAAATAAAATAAACAGCTTTAAAAATTTAGTAAAGGAGCAAGGGACTTATTAAAGGAAATACCACTAGGAGATGTGAGTGACCAGATAGGATCTTGGCTGAAATAATAGAGAGATGGAATGTTGAATTGTTCAGAAATAAAAATAAAGAACAGAAATAATAAATATGTATTAATAAGATCACCAATAAAGAGATAAATTAAATTATGTTCCCTCCCTAAACTTGGTAAGGATTCCTTGAAGTTGAAAGTTGACTGGTTAATCATGGTAACAGTATCTTAGGAATCCCATGCTGCTTTTACCATAATTATTTTATTATCAAAACTTAACACTTAAGAAATATTTTAAATTTAGTGAATATTATTTGTATTTAAAAGTAGAGAAACATTTGCCTTATTGATGATAGTCATAGTCAGTTATTTTATCTTAAAGTTTATGTTGTATTGGCTTAAATTTTATTTATTTGACTAAATTATTTAATATGATTCTAAAAGTATTGTTTTGATGTCAAAGCATTCCAAATAAATTATTCATCCCTTCAGTGGATTGCACTGAAACATCATTTCCCATCTTCTTGACAGAGCTAACAGAAGAAAGTTATCATTACAGGATGGGGATGTTCACCAGAAGACAAAAGGCAAGATCAAAATAAACAGCATCAAACACAGAAGTCAGTGATATGAGAGAGTCACAAAAAATGAATGACACTTCCAGGTGATAAGAGTTGCCATAAATTCAGAATGACTTCAAACTTCTTTAGTCAAAAGTATAGGGAAATCAGCTTTATATCTTTACACTCCTATCATATAAAATGCCTGCAGATTTTTTGTAGGAAGTATTACTGACTGGGGTACTTTGTAGCTTCTCGGGTTCAAAGTTCTTCGTGAAATGCACCTGAGAACTCGTGGACCTTCCTTGATTGTTAAAGCACAAACCATAGAACTGACATTATCTTAAAATTCATTTTGAAACTACACTTTGATAGATTCTTATGAGAAAATAGCCTATTTTTTTAATCATACTAAGATGTCTTTTACAATTTTATGAGCCATAGCATTAAAAATGGTCATCACCTTCTGGATTAATGTCATACTATCCAGATTAATAAAGAACAACTGCTCCCTAGTAGCCTGGCATTAGATAGCCCCCCTGTGAGAATTTTTTTTAAAAAAGCAACACAGCATCCAAAAAAGGTACAGTTATTGCTATGTTTCAGTAAAAGGTGTAATCATATGGCAGTATTATGATTAATACAGAAAACAGGTAAATTACAAAAGCTTATAAAACTATTATTAATAAATATGATCTGGTATCAGAGTAGTGTTTTGAGTTAATGGGTTTCTTGTTTCCTCCAGGGCTTAGAAGTGACTGGAAGTGAAGTGCATATTAAGTCAACACAAAGATAGAAATTATTGAACTGTAACATATTAAATGTACCTTTCATCAATTTGAATATTATCTTCACCTTTTCTTAAAATGTTATTTACTATTTCTTTTTTATAATTATATATGTTTTTATTTTAAAATTGTGGGGTACAGTTAAGGGTTAGGTATACAAATATCCATTGTGCAGGTACCCTTGTTGATGAGGTATGTCCCCCCTTCCCCAGACAGATGGTAGTCAATATCTTTTTTTAAAAAAATTTTAAAGATGTGGGATGCAATTCAGGGTTAGGTATACAAACGTTCACTACACAGGTACCCTTGTTGATCAAGTGTGCCCTCCTTTCCAATCCTGCCTCCCCGCCTCCCCAACACCACATTTTCCCACTACTGCCAATTCTTTTCTTATTACTATTTCTTAACTCTGGCATCTTAAGCTGCTAGAGCATTTCAGGATGCACCCTGACAGTATGAATCCTATGGATAGAAATATAACCTGAGAAATGTATTTAAAAGTCAATCAATGTTTTCTTTACCCATTTCAGATCTTTTCATTTTGTCATATTAAATTGTATGGTAATATAATATGCTTTACATGCTCTCTTTCCATTTGGATTTCAGCTTTGTAAAAATAAAACAATAGAAAGTTGATGATTTGATACATTTTAATAGTTTCTAGGCATAGTCTTTGTGACCGCTGTTTCTTTTGAAGGCAATTAGTAATGAAGGATAAAGAGTAAGTCAAGTGTACTTTGTTTTATATGAGATTTTGGCAAATGGAAATAGAGAAATAATGAAGGACAGGCTAATGAAGGCATATTTTTATTTTTCCTAAAAAATATCCAATGAAGAGATAAAATCCATAAATTCTTTTGAGGGTTGTTATCACAAGGTTTGGTGACAACGCAGTTTCAATTTGGGAAAAAATTAAATTTTGGATTGTTTGCATTTTTCCCCATAAGCCTAAATGTTGGAGTAACTGTAGACATTGAAAAAGCATGTCTATAAAGAATAATTTTAGAGACAGATGATAAACCTACCTTTTGAAATTCAGTTGAATCCCTTTAATGTTGGATAAAGCTCATTAATTCTCTATTAGTAAATGCATGAAACTTTGGGTGATGTACATAATTACATAAGCTCATCTGAACTTAAATAGTAAAGCTAGAGGACCACAAAGTTAATCTTCTTTGTGTATATATCTTAGCATCAGCTATTTAACAATGTCAAGAATCACTGAATAATGACACATTTTCACAAAGTGACTGATTTTCAGTTACTTATTCCTGTACTATGCACAACACATAATACCAAGTTCTGTATGTAGAAAAAAAATCTAAACAGAAAATAAACCAATCTAATTATTTTGAAGTGTATTAATTTTACTTTTCAACACTATATCCTGTTTAAATATCATAGACGTACACACTAGAACACACACATATACATGAACACACACAGAAGCACTGAAACCTAATCCATTCCATGCATTTACAAGAATAGTGGACAAGTGGGATTCATAAGTCAGTGAACTCTGGCTTTGTACTGGTAGCCAGTCTCTTGCTAAATGCCAGACAGTAGATAACATTAAAGCATTCTCAAATGTGATTTTAATCTAATTCACTGTTTTCTTAAAAGAGACCGTTGCTTTCTATTCTTTCTAAGATCGCCAGAACAAATATCTATACATTCCTACTCTGTCCATCTTTCAGGGTGATTATTGTCTCACTTCCTTTTATGTAATTATACTCTCAATTATTCCTTCTGGGATTCATTCTTGGTTAAAAAAACAAAACAAAACAAAACAAAAACAAGAAAAACTTTTTGCACATTCTCTGGGTTATTTAATTTTCTCAATTATTTTCAATTACTATTTGAAATTATATGTGTACTGAGGATTATCAATTCAGAATCTTTTATTGACCTCATCATACTCCAATTATACCTCCTAAATGCCATTAACTCAAAATAAACACGCTAGGCATCTCATAAAGACATCAATATAAATAATATGTCAATCACAGAATTTCTCGCTAATATCTGTATTGGCAAGCTGGTCCATATTTGATTCCCTTTCTGGATTTCCCATTTCAGAAATGTTTCAAATTTCCTCTTTTATGTTTTTAATGTTGCATTGGCTTCCTTCCCATTATGCAAAATGTCCTGTCTTTTGCTTAATGTTGTTTTTATTTTATTCTGCTTCCTCTTCCAGAAATGCACTTCTCAACTTTCCTTTTAATGTTCATCAGAATAGAGAAGCTCTCTTTCACCAGTCTATCAAAAATAATTTCGCTAACTCCTCAATTCCACTCTGTCACCATCCAAACTTAGTTTTTTTCTTTATTTTTTTTTTACCATCACCTATAAGAATTCTCATACTTAGTTGGTTAAGTTTTCTCTCTTTCTTTTTGATTTATCAAATGTATTTTATATTTTCAAATAATTCCTGTTTTTATATTATTATTAATCATTTTTTCTCATCTATTAGGTTTTTTTTTTTTCCATTTTAAAAATTATAGATATGTGGGGTACAAGTCAGAATTAGCCATACAGGCAGGTTTCACACAAGTGAATTTTAGACCTCCAACTAGTCTTCACTTCCCCTGGTTTAGGATCAGGTAATTCTTGTGATGTTGTGTGCTCCCTTCATCCCTTCCTCGCTGCCCTGGCTGCTTCCATCGACTGCCAATCCCTCACTTGTGCTAATGTGATCAATGTTCAGGTCCCACTTACGAGTGAGAACATTTGGTATTCAGTTATTTGTTTCTGTGCCCGATAACTAAGTATGATGGTCTCTAACTCCATCCAAATTGCTGTGAGTTCCAAAATTTTGTTTTTCTTTGTGGCTGTGTAATACTCCATCATGTATATGTACTTTTCATTTAGAATGACAGAACCATGAGAGCTGTCTTTCTCATGGTTTCATCCCTGGTACATGATGCTTACTTCATAATAAAATCTGAATAGATGGCTAATCAATGAATTGTCTATAAATGATGGGACATTTATCAAGTTAACCAAATCAAGGTTCATGTTACTTTATGTCAGCTTAAAGGACACCATAAAGAAAGACACGACTTTACTTTGATCATATTTAATGCCAAATCCAAAAGAATATTTTGAAAACAGCACTCTCAAAACTTAGAACCTGAGATTACCCAGCAGCAGTAGAATGACAGAGAGCCTGAACAAAGAAACACTACATTTGATTGTAGAAGTCAACCTAGAATATTCTGTTTTATATGATTTTGACATTCAAGTCAAACAATATATGTTTTCCTCTTGTTTTCTATTTTATCTTACTTCTTTATATTAGTGCACAATTCAAGGGATATTTATGTAGGAAATATAAGAGGTTTAAATGTCTGCTTGTCATTCTGCAATTTGGAAATCACACTGAATTTTTCTTATTCACAAAGCAGCAAAGAATAGTTTATCATGATAGAAAAAGATAAACACATCACAGTAATTTCAAATTATATTTAAAAATATAATGAATTAATTGTTTTAATTTTAGTTTAATGTTAGCGCTTAAGAAGGTCTAGTGTCTAATTCAGAGAGAAACACTGGAACATTTGTATAGAATTGTTTTTAGAGGAGGAGATGTAAAATATATTTCTTCTAGTACAGAAATATAAATCATCCTATTGAACGTATATGTTTGTAGAGAAAATAACTATTGCTTTTCTAAATGTTACTGCTATAGAGCAATTCAATGACATTTTATTGTTAAAAAAAGAAAAACAGAAATAGAGGGTGAGTACCTAGACCAAATATTCAGATCTGACAGTAAAAATCAATTTCAAATGCATACCTTGTTGTTTTACTTATGGTCATATGTTTGAGTACACTATATCTAATTAGCAATGACAAAACAATCATAGAGTATCCCATGCACAAACTTTATTTTATAAGATTTTTTTTTTTTTTTTGAATTGGAGTCTCACTCTGTCTCCCAGACTGGAGTGCAGTGGCCGCTCCCGGCCACCGCAGCCTCGACGTGCTGGGGTCCGGCGATCCTTCCGCCTCAGCCTTCTGAGTAGCAGGAATTACAGGTATGTGCTACCACGCCCGGCTGATTTTTTGATTTATTGTAGAGATGAGGTCTCGCTGCCCAGGCGGGTCTCGAACCCGCGGGCTCAGGCAATCCACTCACCTCAGCCTCCCAAAGGCACGGGATTATAGGCTAAGCCACTGAGCCCTGCTTTATATGATCTTTAAATAAAACTCAACATAACACACCCTTTGGTGAAATAAATCAGACTTAGAAGTTGTCTCAGATGGAACCAAGTTAGATAAAGAGTTGATTATGTGATTCCTGAACCAAAAGACAGACAATTCTCAGATGCAAACATTAGTTTTTTTTTAATGAGAAATATCACTTCTCTTATTCCCTGGACTGGAGTAAAATAAGAGCAATAGAATGATCATTGCCATTTATACAAACCCACTATATTTTTATTTAAAAAACTGTCAGACTCTAACTTTGGTATCCTAGGAATTTATTTTGATGTGACTTAGGATACTATAGTATTGATATCTACAGGATTAATTATGACACCTTAAGTGTCATATTAATTAATTTTCTGGATTTAATATGATTAATTATTTTAAATTCAGAAAAAAAATTCCCATTCTTCAAAATAGAAATAACATATTTCTCCAGAACTCCAAAATATTTGTTTAAAGATAGTATATTTGTTATCCTTTTATTATTTACTTATTTGTGCCTTTAAATTTAAAGCAGATATTTTGTAAGCAGCATATATTTGGATATTACCTTTTCTTTTATTTCACAATCTTGACTTTTTAATTGAATGAGGTCTTTGGGTCATGTCCATTTTATGCAGTTATTGATATGGTTGGCTTACATTTGTCATCTTTTTTACTTAATATTTATTTGTTCCATCTTGTCTGTTCAAAATTTTTCTTCATTTTCTTCCTTCTTTTAATTCAATTGAGCATTTTTAAAACTTCCATTTTATTGCTTACAGTGAGTGTTTTATGGTTGTTTTACAGTTGTAGTATATATTTCACCTTCTCACAATGACATACCTGTTCTCATATACAATTTGAAAAAAATTCTAATGCAGCTTATCCTCATTTCTGTCTGCCAAGTCTTTATGACATAATTTTTCCAGTTATATAGGAATATAACTGAGAAATTCTTTTAAGTTCTACAATGCATACTATTAGTTTATATTTAATGTTATTGTTCTTAAAGTCACAAAATGAGAAAAAAAGCATTTACCCTTATTTGTACCACTTCTGGTACCATTCATTTTTTTGTGTGTATACGTTCAGATTTACATCTGATACATATATTTTTGTGTGTGTGAAGGCCTTTGATATTTCTCAGAACAAAGAGCTTGAATTTACTTAGCTTCCCTACATCAAAAATACTTTTATCTCACATTTATTTTTAAAAAATATTTTGAGGAGTAAAGAATTCTAAATTGGCCACTTTATGATTTTTATAGTTTAAAGGTGTTTCTCTAATGTTTTCTGGTGCAAATAATTTCCAAGAAAAAATATCTGCCGCCATTATTATCTTTATCAAACAGCTTTTTATCACTTTTAATGCACAATTTCTTTATTCGCAAGAGTCTTTATTATAATGCCATTGTTTTTATATAAAAAATAAAAGAATACTACCAATTTTCTTCCTCTTGGTATCTTAGCTTGATACCCAAGCAGGCTAATACACTATTCATAAACCCTTCCCAACACAGTGGAGACTGCAGTAATGTTCCTTGGTGTTGGACTCTAAATATTTTACACTTTTTTTTCTTAAAAATATGTTTAGTTCCCATAGGATAAGTCAAAATGGCTTTCAAGTGTTTATTTTAAAAAGAAAGAAAACTATGTGTCCTTACTGTGTTACTGATTTCTAGCATTTTTATTCTTTTTTTGAATCATCTTTCAACTTGCATTATCTATTTGTTCTTGTGTATTGTACACTTTTTACCTGAGAACATCTTGTGTATTAATCATAGATAACCTAAGTCTCTTGTTTAATAATTCCAAAATGTCTATCATATCTCAATCAGATTCTACTTCTAGTCTTGTCTCTTCAGACTTTTTGACTATGTTTGTATGTATGTATGTATCCATGTATGTAAGTGTGTATTCATTTATTTTGACTTAGGGCTTTTAGTGTGCATTGTGATTTGTGTTAAATATTAGACATTTTGCACTGAGAATGAAACCTTGATTAGAGATTTTATGATTGTCTGGCTAGAAGTTAGGCTCTGTTTACTCTTTGCTGTAGCTTTAGATGTCAGATGCTTCAATTTTCTCTATTGTTCTTCTTCATTGTCTCTTTCAATGTTTTGGGGTTTCCCTGGAGACTTCTTCCTAAATAGAGACATGGACTTGTAGTTATTTTCAGCTTTTAAATCCTGATATTTTTATGGGATCCCTGTAGATGGTGAGATGAAATGTGGCTAGATGGGAAGTGTTCCATAATCCTACGATTAGTTCTCAAACTTTTGGTGTGTCTGTGTTCTTGTGATATGACCTTTACAGGTTTTTCTCATGCCTTTTATTTGTTCCTTGTATTATCTCTTAAGTGAGACAAAAAGGCTAGAGGACAATAGAGTTGACTGTTTTTCTTCCCCCACATTAGTTAGACTGTAATAAAATACATGTTAATTAAGATAAGGTAAAATAATTTTCCTTGAAGTTAGGCATTTGTTAAAGAAAGCAAAATACATTAAGCATATTTCTAAGTTGTTGTTTTTTCCCCTGTTGGAAACACGAGGAGATTTTTCTGCAATCATTACAGTGAGCAACTGGTGGGGCATGTAAAGTAAAACCCATGAAAGTTTGGGACACTTGTAAGGGTTTTTCTCCAGGAATTTTATCATTTTAAGATTGTCCATATTCACTTTAAAACAATTAGTCAAATGGCCTGTATTATGCCTCCCAATAATAGCTCTAGTAAGTTATGATTATTTGTATCAACTTGTCTCTCCAGCTTTCAGTGTTGTGCCCTGTGATCTCAGTTCTCTGATGCAGCTAACAAGAATTGATTTTCTGTTAGCTTTTTTCTTGCTCTAAGGATAGGAGTAAAGTCGTGTGTGTGTGTGTGTGTGTGTGTGTGTGTGTGTGTGTGTGTGTGTATGTTTATGTTGAACTGGAAACCAAAGATTAAAAATAAACTGTACATACTAATATTATGTTATTGGCTATACTGATTAATTGATTCATAGTTAAACCATTTGCATTTATGTTTATAAAAGGAGTTCTAGAATATTCTTATATTGTAAATCCCTTGAGTAACTGTAGTGATAGTATAAAGTTAAATTATAAAATCATTTATTTAGGATTGCATGCTCATATCTCCAAGCATCATAGTGCTTGCCTAAATTTGATTGTAAATGATTTAAATAATTCCATTTTGGTCAGAAAATATAATCAGTTCTACAATTAAATTTGTAAATGTATTGATACTTTTGTGTGACTTATTACATCAGTTTTTAAATGTTTCCTTTCTATTTAAAAAAGGGTTTATTTCCCATTTGTCTGGTTAAAGAAGATATAAGATGTTAATTTCTGTCAATAATATAATGCTTTATATAATTTTTCTTGTACAACTGACAATTAAGAGTTTACATTTTGAAGATATGCTAATGCATACATGACAATGATTAGTTTTGCATTCTTGTAAAAATACTTTTTTAATTTTTCATTTTTAAGTTATCTAATGTCTTGTCATTTTATTTTATTTCCAAAAAGGCAGTTCATTAAAAATGAAACAACACTAAAGTCTTAGTCTAGGTATAAATTACTATATGAGTTTTAAAAATTTATAATTATTCACATATCCATTACTGTACATATTTATAATTTTTTTAGTGTATCTCATAAGTATGTTTTTTTCTGAATCATTTGGCAGCAATTTGCAGAGTTACAGACATACTGCTATTTCTAGAATATATATATAAACACACACATACACCTATCTAGCTATGTCTAGATATATCTTCTGGAATATCCATTCAGTTAGGCTTTTCTGACTATTCCTCAGACTTGGTTTAGGTCCTATTGCAAAAGGGTCACAGAGCTGATGCAATGTTCTCAGTGCCTTAAGTCAGATGGCACATGATATTGATATGTCCCAAGAGCTGTACCCTTAATCAAGATCACTTGCTTAAATAAGCGTCTACCTATTTTCTCCATTGTGAAGTACTTTTTCTTTGTAGTTAGCCATATGTTTGTTAGGAGGTACTCCAGGCTTATTTTTGAGATTCGTCTTATTAGTGACCTCTGTGGTGAATTATAGTGATTTTTTAAAAATTATAGTTTATTTGTTAGTTTGTGTGGATGGTGGCAGGGAAGAATGGTTGTGTGTTCTTTCTTATTTTCTGTTTCCTTGCAGGAATGTAAATTCCCATGCTCTCTTGTTTTATTTTTTTATCATGTTGTTTTCCAAAGACAATTTTTTTTAATATACTTTTCTCTCCTGAAGCATTATCTCTGGTGGCTTAGAAGCTGTAAGACATGCTTTGTTCCTGTAGTATCCATACAAAAATCTTTAAAATTTATATATTAGTGTACTTTCTACAAGTTTAAAATGTCTTATATTCTACTCTTTTCTTGTTTATTTATCTTAGTATAATTTGACACCAGAAAACACCAGATCCACACCTCAGTATTTCTTTATTTTAATAAAGTTGACAGTGTCCATTTGATTTCATCATGACAGAAAAAAAATATTAATATGATTTAAAGGTCAGTGACTTATTAATTCTTATGCATTAATTGCCCTTTACTGTTATTTTCACTTGCTTATATATTAGGCTTGATTAAACACATTCTTTAATAATATTTTTGGTAAATATATCACTGTGCATGGGTATGCTCTCTGTGTCTGTTTTCATCTTGACTAGAGTGAATCAATTTCTGGTTTATATAATTCTGTATGTAATTCTGACTTGCAACTTTATCTTATTTGCATTTCTATATATTTGTTTGTAGTTCCCTTTATCTTGTCATCCTTCCCAACTTTTGTGTAGTATGTTGGAGACCAAATTCATTGAAAGCCCCGAGAGCCAGTACAAAACCATATCTTTGAGTCAGTTCATGATATCTCGAATCCAGTCACTATGTTTTTGCATGCTTGACTCAGATCTATCTTCCACTTCATGGAGCCATGCCCCCAGGTAGCAGAGGAAACAGCTTTGTCAAACTCGCACAAACCAGACAACCACCAATGTTCATATTGGTTGAAATCTCAAGGTTCCCATGAAGGACACTTAGTCTCAGGTGCATGAATGAGGAACAACTCACCTTTCCTTCTACACTTCTGGATCCAGAACTGGAGATCTGCTGTCTCAGCCTGTTCTCTTTTTTTTTGAGGTGGAATCTCACTCTGTCGCCCAGACTGGAGTGCAGTGGCCGCTTCTGGCCACCGCAGCCTCGACCTGCTGGGCTCTGGCGATCCTTCCGCCTCAGCCTTCCAAGTAGCCGGAATTACAGGAATGTGCTTCCACGCCCGGCTGATTTTTTTATTTATTGTAGAGATGAGGTCTCGCTGCCCAGGTAGGTCTCGAACCCATGGGCTCAGGCAATTCACTCACCTCAGCCTCCCAAAGGCACGGGATTACAGGCTGAGCCACCGAGCCTGGCATTCAGCCTGCTCTTATATTTTTGAAAATTTAACCACTTTCTGGTAAAAACAAACAAACAAACAAAAATATATATATATACAGACACACACACACATTTATATATATAGTATATATATTTTTCTAGTTGCTGAGTGTAGCTATTACCCTTTAATTTTTGACATAATTTATGCTAACAGAACAAGAACATGCTTTAAATTAGAGACCCATAGTGTTTCTTAATTTTTTTCAATACATTGACCTCAGATTTTTTTTTCTGAAAAATAGAAGCATTCTTCCCAGAAAATAAAAATGTACATAGGTATGTATACAGCACACACACACCCACACATGTACATATGGATGCACACAAACACACATTTTTGTATAACATATAACAGTTTATATAATATGAAATAACCACATAAAATTAATCAAAACAAATCATAACTCATATAGTTACTACCAGTATACTAATTATTGATGAATACCTGGCTGTAAGTGCAGGATATTAACTAACCGATACACACGAGCTAATCAAAGTAAGAGGTAAAAAAATAATCATCAAATCATAAATTTGCGCTGTGCTCGGTGGCTCAGCCTGTAATCCCGCACCTTTGGGAGGCTGAGGTGAATGGATTGCCTGAGCCTGCGGGCTCAAGACCCGTCTGGGCAGGCGAGACCTTATCTCTACAATAAATCCTGCAATCCCCCTACTGGGAATATACCCTGAAGAACACAAATCACTCTATAAAAAAGATACCTGCACGTGTATGTTTATCGCAGCGTTGTTCACAATAGCAAGAACCTGGAAACAACCATGCTGCCTATCGAAAGAGGACTGGATTAAAAAAATGAGGTACATATACACGATGGAATACTTCGCAGCAATAAAAAAGAACAAAATCATGAATTTCGCAGCAACCTGGATGGAACTAGAGTCTATAATACTGAGTGACCTCTCACAGAAACAAAGATCCGAATATCACATGTTCTCACTCATATAATGGACCTTGAACATCCAATGTAATACTATAAGAAAATGACTGATGGTACTGGGAAACTATGGGGGGAAAGGGGGATGGGATTAACAGCAACAAATATCTGTCTGGGGATGGGAAAACACCTCTTATCAACAGGATGCCTGAATGAAACGTAATTGTACACCTAACCCTTAACTGTACCCCACAAAACCATAATAAAATAATATTGATTAATAAAAAAAAAAAATTAGCCGTGCGTGGTAGCGCACGCCTATAATTCTGGCTACGTGGAAGGCTGAGGCAGAAGGATCGCCAGAGCCCAGCAGGTCAAGGATGTGGTGGCCGGGAGCGGCCACTGCACTCCAGTCTGGGCGACAGAGTGAGACTCCAACTCAAAAAAAAAAAAAATCATAAATTTGAATATATATGTATATTCTAAGATACCAAAAGAGATACCCCTTTATCAACTAAATGATCCCCAAGGTTAACAACAAACATCTATGGGCTTACCAGAAGTTCAGGGATCAACTGACATGGCAACTCACAAAATTCCTATAGCTACAAAAAATAAATAAATAAAAATAAAAGTACTCTTATAAAACTCCATAACAAAAAGAACTTTTAGGCCAATTATCTGATTCCTCCCAGTTCTGATTTGCAACCCAGACCACCACAACTGTGATTGGAAAGAGGACCAGCCTTACAAACATTCCTTCTTGATAAACAACTGCAAATCTTAAGCCAATCTCAACTAGTTTACGGAGACAGCACACAAATTGTCTTTTTGTCCTATAGTTCACCTTTCTATATAAAGAGCCAAATTTCACCTCATTTTAATGCTAGCATCCCATCCCTAAGTGAACAAGGGATGTATATGCTTATGCATTATGCGCAACTTTAATCCCCCCTCATAAATATGCATAGCTTCCCCCTAAAACTTGATGAATATGTATGACTCATTGTGTGATGCAGACTCTGTGAAGCATAAAACCTTACCTAAAAGGGCCTGTCCTGCTCTTTTCCTCTTACCAGAGAGCACCTTTAGCACACTATGGAGACTGTCTATTCCTGGTTTGCAAACCAATATCACCATGAAATCTCATCTTTCTACCTTTTAGTCATCCTAGTGGTCTTTTAAATAACATAAGCACTTCCATTTTGTTCTTGCATTTTAATTAGTTATTTTGCAATGTGCTATAGAAGATTTATAAAATATCATTAAAATAAAAGAAATAATTAATAATTTTATAATAGAACTTTTTAACTGTATATGAATTAAACACTTTCAGATATCTTCTAGGTCTGGCTAGACTTTATTCCTTTTTTTTTTTTTCCCTGAGTTATAGTCTCACTTTTTCGCCCAGGCTGGAGTGCAGTGGCACGCTCATGGCCACCCTAGCTTCGACCTACTGGGCTCTGGCTATTCCGCTTCAGCCTTCCGAGTACCCGGAACCACAGACCCACGCTACTACGCCCAGCACACGCTGGTCTCGTATCGCAAGTTGCCCCGGCTAATCTCTTACCGCAAGCTCAGGCTATCCACTCGCCTCAGCCTCTCAAAGTGCTGGGATTACAGGCTGAGCCATAGAGTTCGTCCTATTTCTTACTTAATACCAAATACTATATTGCTTTTGATAGACTATAAAAACTGTTCCATTATCTTCTAATTTACATTGTGCCAAAATCATCCACCAATCTTTACACTTATTTATTAAACAAGTATTTATTAAACAAATGCTATGAAGCAGGAACCAGGGCTAGAGTAGCTGACATGGAAGATAATATTGCCGTTGCCACTGTCATAGTTCTTGTACTCTAACAGAGGAAAAAATACAAACAAACATAAAAGTGCACACATACACACACATACACACATAAAAGTGTATCAAATTAGAATCAATTTAATGAAGCCAATTAGAATCAATTTAATGAAGCCATGCAAGCAGAGTTTGGAGATAAAGAATGATGTAAGGATGTGATCTTGCCATAGAGTGCTCAGGAAACTCTCTGATGGACACTTAATAAAGAAATAAAGAAAGATAGAAATTATGGAGCCATTTTATGGAATGGTCTTTTAGGTGCAAAGAAAAGGAAAAGAAAGTGCTGGAGAAAAGAGAATTTTTGAAGTGTTGGGGAGGCCAGAGGATTGTATGAAGTGAGTGATGTTGCCAGTGGTAGGAGGTGATATCAAAGAGGGCAGAACAGCCAGATCATGTTAAAAAATGTAAAGTAAAAAAATAATAGTCATCAATTAATATAAATACCCTAAAGTCCTTAGATTTTTTGAATAGAAAAGTGTCACAATATGACATACCTTTTTTTTTCTTAAAATGACTCTAATATGACCCAGCAATTTCCCACTGGGAAAATACCCAGAGGAACGCAAATCATTCTACAAAAATGATACCTGCACATGCATGTTTATTGTAGAACTATTCAAATAGCAAAATTATGAAACCAACTGTGCTGGACTGGTTTTTTAAAAATGTGATATATATACACAATGGAATATTATGCAGCCATAGAGAAGGACAAACATATGAACTTCACCGCAATTCAGATGGATTTGGAGTCTATCATACCCAGTGATCTATTACAGAAAAAAAAAGGAGAGTACTGCATGTTCTCACTCACAAGTGAACCCTGAACATTTACCATAATGCTTTAAGAAAGGGGATTGGCAGTAGAGCAGTCAGGCTGTGGGTGGGGGGGAAACAACATCAATGAGGGTACCTGATCTCAAACCAGGCAAAGCAGGGACCAAAGAGAGGCTTAAGCTTTACCTGTATGATGATCATTTGTATGCCTAATTCTGAATTGTAACCCATATATTTAAAATAATTTTTTTTTAAAAGGATAACTCTACGTGCCCTAGAATAGCAAGGCAGAAAATAAGGAGCAAACTTGGAATGCAATTATGGCAGTTTAGAAAAAGAGGGTAATGGTGGAAGTATAAATAGAAGATCCGATCTCATATACATTTTTTAATGGTCATATTAGTCATATATATATATATATTTCAAAAATGGCTCTAAATAATTTGCAATGAATTAACCAGAAAAACATAGTTGGCATTACTTTGAGAGAAAAAGACTAGGGATCAGATAGCTAAATGGGTGATGAAAGAATTAAGGCTTAAGGTTTAACATAGTATATTACATATTTCTTTCAAGTATGCAAAGGAAAATACTGATTGTGTAATAAATGCAAGTATCTGGGGTTCAGGGAGAGAGGATGAGATTGAAGAAATATTTTTGAGCGTCAATAGAATAGAAATATTTAAAGTAATGAGACAGTAGGACATGACATAATGACTTCACATAAAAACACACTCAAAGGAATAAGACAGGGAAGCCCATGCTTAGAGATTAGGAAGAAAATGCTTTAAAAGCAAAGGAGATGGGAAATATCATTCTGTCAACTTGTTTAGACTCTGAAAATAGGATTACACGTCAAGTGTGTTTCATTTGGGGGGGATCCAAGGAAACTTCCATAATGAAAAAATGAGAATGTAAAGGGAAAGAAACATCTAGAGATATTTTATGAAGGAAGGTATCATTGGAAGACCATTTAGAACATGCATTTCAGAGTTACCCCCCATAGATGTAAGGGCACTGAAAGATACACCCATCAACTCTTGTCTTTCACTGATTAAAAACTCCACCAGGAAGTTCTTAATGTACCTACATTGTTGTCTGCACATTAACACTCTTGAATAGGAAAAGCTTCATAAAATAATGATATTAGTCTCACCAAATCGATCGCTAAGATAAATGTCATCTCTATCAATGTAATGATTAGAATTTGTTTTAGAAATCAGATAAATTTGCTTGAAGATGTGGATAAATCAATAGTTAAACATTTTTCTTCTTAAATTCACCTTTCTAATAGTATATGCTAATATAAACCTTATATAGTATACACTAATAACTATATATAAAAACGATATGTCATAGGTTAATAACTACAAATAAAGGGCAATCTTGCCATTCCAAACAATTTTCTGTGTGTGTATTTTAATGAAATTACTATGTTACAAAGCTCTTCATCACCTTATAGGCAACTATAATTCTTGAAAAATTAAATAAGATAATAGACACGTTTAAGCAGATTTTCTTTTAAAGCCGGATGTTAGTTTAAAACAATTATTCAAAGTACTTATGGTTCTGTGACTTGAAATTTGTTTTTATTTAAGAACCCCAGACACATTTTTAATTAATTAAGGACTTGCTAGTAAAGTTTTAACCAATGAAGGACAAGAGTCGATGGGCATATCCTTCAACTCCCGCATGTCTTGGGTGGGATTGTGTGTTTTAAACTGTCTTCCTGTGGTGCCTTGCTTCATAGTATATCTCTAGAGACCTCTTTCCCCTTACTTTCTCGTATTCTCACTTCCCTACTAAAGTTTTCTTGGATCCTATCTCAAACTAACTTTCTTAAAAAGTTAATTATTTAATTAACGTGTTGAGATTTTAGGATATTTTAGGAAAAAGTACTAATGATTATCTCTAAAACTGTATTTGCATTGCCTTGTTATTTATAACAGCCTCCATTGTTTTGGATTATCTCTCAATCTGAGAATAAGTATGAAATCCGAATACATAATGTGGAAGAAAATCAAGGCATGGAGGATTATTAGGGTTTAGATCTGTGAAACAACGAAATACCAGATGCTTTACTCTTTCAAAGATTTATTTTTAAGTATTGCAGAAACAAATAACTGAACACCATATGTTTTCATTGATAAGTGGCCCTGAACACTTGTCACACTAGTACAAGGGTAAGATCAGCAGATGCTGGACACTGCCAGGAGAGGGTGGGAGGCAGGAGGAAGGGGAGGCCCATGGCAACATACTGGGTACCTAGTCCACTATCAAGGGGAGAGACGGCCCATTAGAAGCCCAAACTTTAACTGTATGAAACCTGCTTATGCAGTAAATCCCCACTTGTACCCCACAACTCTGAAATTATATATGTATATAATAATTTGAAAAAAGAAATAAATATCAGAATTGTTAGGATCATCAGGGATCACTTTACCACAAGCAGTTGCTGATTCTGAAATGAAGATAGGTGTTCAGAACTGACCAAGAAGACTTTTGAATATTATATTCATCTTTCAGAAACCTCAAAACTGCAGATGCAGAAAACAATATAAACGTAAAGTAGAACACTTTTTTAAAAAGTTTAAAATAGATAAGAAAAAAAGCTGAGGCATATAAAAGTTAACATACTGAAAGACAAGTGAAAATCTAAAATAATTTAGAGAAGTAATATCTCAAAAGAAGCAACAATATCACTGGTAGCCTATTTATGACAAAGTATATAACAAATTTATATGGAAGTCAAAAGGCAAGAGGATGAAACATTCAGTGTTGAGATGAATTAACTGCCAATAAGAAGTCTGTTCACAGCAAAAATACCTTAAAAATGAAGATAATATAAAGAAAAATTAGGAAAAACAACAACTAGGAATATGTCAAAGCAGAACTTTAAAAAGAAGGAACTATTCAAGCAGACAAAAAGTATCCCAGGTAGAAGAATGAAAATTCAAATAGGTAGAAATAATAATAGAAAAGATAAATATGTTGATATATATACATATATAGATGTATTAAAAATAATCAAAATTCAAAACATAATTAAAATTAAAATTAAAAAATATTAAGTTTAAAAATGTATCTAGAATAAAAATACATTACCACAATTGCAAAATGACATGTTAAGTGCAAAAGAGAAAAAAAATGTGCATATTATGGTCTGACTTGTCTGATAAGTTATTAAAGCACAGATACATTTTATACTTTATTAATTCAAGCTTACATTCTATATCCTACAGGAGAACAACCCCTACTCAATAATTAAATGAACAGTAATAGGGAAAATAAAACAACAAAAGTAATTTAATAATCTAATAAAAGTTTGAGAATTGAAGAAAACAAAACATTCATGCCATGAATGGGACAAATAGGAAGAAGAATAGCTCTAAAAGGCTAATAACCAAGTCATTATTTTATAGTTATTAGGTATTTAGATTATATTCTCAGAATATATCAATAACAAGTTAAGAATAAATAACAAAGAATTAGTGTATATCTAAATGTTTGAAAATTAAACAATGTACAAGAAAACTATAAACAATATTGATAAAAATTAAAGAATTTTTTATTATTATAAAGCTGCAATAATCAAAACAGTCTAATATTGGTACAAGAACAGGTATATAGACCAATAGAACAGGATAGAGTATGGAAGAAACCTCAATTTTTCAACCAACTCATCTTCGGCAAAACCTCTACCAACAACCACTGGGGAGAGGAGAACCTCCTCAGTAAAAGGTACTGATAAAACTGGCTGACCATGTGCAGAAGAATGAAACAGGACCCCTTACCTATCACCACACACAAAAATCAACTCTAAATGGATCCAAGACCTAAATGTAAAACTTCAAACAACAAAAATCTTAGAAAACTCAGGAGACACCCTTATGGAAATTGGAATAGGCAACCAATTCCTGATCAAAATCCCAAATGTCCATGACTTAAGAGATAAGATAGACAAGTGGGACCTCATTTAAAAACTTCTGCAAAGCAAAAGAAACTATCAAGAAAGCAGGGAGACAGCCCATAGAATGAGACAAAATATTTGCCAACTCTGTATCTGATAAAGGCCTAGCATCCAGGATCTACAAGGAACTCAAGCATGCCAAAAGAAAAAAGAACAAACAGCCCCATCTAAAAGTGGGCAAAATACATGAATGTACACCTCTCAAAAGAAGACATACAAGCAGCCAACAGATGCATGAAAAAATGCTCAGCCTCATTAATCATCAGAGAAATGCAAATCAAAACCACACTGAGATAACACCTGACTCCAGTAAGAATGGTCAACATTAATAATAATATTAAAAAACGACAGATGCTAGTGAGGATGCAGATAAAAGGGAACACTTCTACACCGTTGGTGGGAATGCAAACTAGTTCAGCCTATAGAGAACAGCATGGCAAATTCTAAAATGACTAGAAATTGACCTTCCATGTGACCCAACAATCTGCCTTCTGGGAATATACCTGGAGGAATTCAAGTAATTCTACGAAAAAATTACCTGCTCAAGCATTTTTATTACAGCATTGTTCATAATAGTAAAAACATGGAACCAACCATGCTGCCCATCGAAACTGAACTGGGTAAAAAAAAAAATGTGGTACATATACAGGATGGAATATTATGCAGCCATAAAGAAGGACAAAATTATGGACTTCACAGCAACTTGGATGGATTTGAATTCTATCATATTCAGTAATCTATCACAGAAACAAAGAACTGATTACCACACATTCTCACTCATAAGTGGTCCCTGAATACTTATCATAGTACTACAAGAAAAGGATTGGCAGTATCAGGACATCGTGGTAGTGGTGGTGGTGGGGGAGAGTTCATAAAATCAATAATCCTAATGCAGGTGAAGTGAATGCCAATGGGAGACTCAAACCTCACCTGTACCTACACCACTTATGTACCCAATCCTGACTTGTACCTCACATCTTTAACATTTAAAAAAAGGAAAAAGAAATACTATGTTTTCAATGAGGTAAATTCTCCAAAGATTGAGCTGTTGACTAAATAAAATACAAACAGCTCTAGTTTCTTGAAAAAACATCAAGCTGACTTTAAATATGTTGAAATGCAAAGAGCTAAGATTAACCAAAAACAATATGAAGAAAAAAGTAGACTAAATCTATCAAATCTCAAAGCTTATGGTGAAACTACAATGTTTGAAACAGTGGGATATCAGGAAAAGAATAGAAATTTTCAGGAGAGAGATACAGAAAAAGAATTTCAAAAGTCTACAAATGTCCAGACACTTGATTTATTATGAAGATATCTTGCAAAGGCAACAGCAAAAGGTGGTTGTTTTTAAAAGTGGTGCACTAAAATATATGTGTAATATTTCTTTTTTTTTATTTTTTATTTTAAAGTTGTGAGGTACAGTTAAGGCTTAGGTATACAAATGTTCATTGTGCAGGTACCCTTTTTGATGAGGTGTGCCCCCTTTTCCCCAGACAGATATTGACTTCTGTTAATCCCACCTCCATTCCCCTCCCTTCACCCCCACCCCTGTTTCCTGCCACTGTCAATTCTTTTCTTATAGTATTATGGTAGTTGGTCAAGGTCCATTTATGAGTGAGAACATATGATGCTCAGATCTTTGTTTCTGTGAGCGATCACTCAGTATTATAAACTGTAATTCCATCCTGGTTGCTGCAAAATTCATGATTTTGTTCTTTTTTTATGACTGCGTAATATTCCATTGTGTATATGTACCACATTTTTTTAAATTCAGTCCTCTTTTGATGGACAGTGTGGTTGGTTCCATGATCTTGCTATTGTGAACAATGCTGCAATAAACATACCATAAGAACTTTAGAAAATGCAAGACACACCCTTATTGATGTGCATCCAATTCCTGAGCAAACCCGAAATGCACAGGCCATAAGAGATAAGATAGACAAGTGGGACCTCATTAAACTGACAAGCTTCTGCAAGGCCAAAGAAACCATCAATAGAGCAGGGAGACGGCACACAGACTAGGAAAAAGTATTTGCCAACTCTATGTCTGACAAAGGCCTAACATTAAAGATCTACAAGGAACTCAAACATGCTGAAAACATAAAAACAGACAACCCCATTACAAAGTGGGCAAAAGATATGAGCAGACACTTCTCAAAAGAAGACATTCGAGTGGCCAACAGATACATGAAGAAATGTTCAACCTCACTAGTCATCAAGGAGGTGCAATATTTCTTAACTGTTTTTGGCAGTTAATTCCAAAGAGAAAGAAGATTCAGTGTATTAACTTTGAAATGGATAAAAAATTTAAACTACAAACAATGTAATAACACATAATGTGATGGCTAATTATGGTCAACTTCTCTGTACCACAAGGTGCCTAGATATTTGGTCTAAGATTATTCTGGGTGTTTCTTTTAAGGTGTCTTGGATGAGATTAGCACTTAAGTTGTAGATTAAGCAAAGCAGATTGTCTTTCATAATATGAGTGGGTCTTATCCAATCAGTTTTGGAATAGAACACAAAAGTTGACCCTCCCCCAAATGAGAGCGAATGCCTCCTACCTGATGGCATCCAAACTAGATCATCAGCTTTTGTTTTTGTTTTTTGCCTTCAGACTAAAATTAAAATATTGGCTTTCCTGGTCTTGAGCATTCTGTCCTTTGGATTGGAGCTATACCATCTTCTCTTTGGCTTTCGCTCACCCTATAAATATTGAGATTTCACAGCCTGCATAGTTGTGTAAGCCAATTGTTCATAATAAATCTCTTTCTATATGTTCCTCTATATATGCACATATATATGCATACACACATAGAGTACAGAGAGAGAATATATATACATATATACATTCTCCCTGCAGAATTCTAATACATATGCCAATGGCAATAGTCTAAAATTTTGAGATAAGATTATATAATACATCTCATAACAATAATGCTAGCAACAGAAACCTGAATAGAGTGAATATACTTAGTATGATTCACTTGCATTAAGTTAAAAAATTTGGGGAAAAAATTGAGGTTGGGACCTAGGTTGTTGTTATTTTTGGAAGAAGAGCCTGTTGGTTACAAGGAATATGAACAAGCCATTATGAGATTTTCATGTTCTATTTCTTAATGAGTCTGTCCACACCAAGTGTGTGTCCATTTTTGATAATTGAGTAGTCTACTTATGATTTGTTCATTTTCTCTGATATTATACAAAAATACACCTTACAAAATTTCATTTAGAAACTACAAATTTAGTTTCTATATGTCTATATCGACCTATGTATATTTTTGAATAGCCATCAATTATTTTTTAATTGCAGGTTAACAACACTTTTTTAAAAAATCAGTCTTCAAAACTGTTCAGAAATATTCCTTTAAGCATGATTATATTTTCTATTTATCAGATAGCTAATGACAATCCTAAATTTCTAATGAATCTTTGCTTTTTTTTAATACAACACAATATAACTTCAAATTGTCTTCATAAATAACCTCATAAACATAAAGTAATATTTGAACAATGATAACTTTGAAGTTAGGAATTATTGAGGTATATCAAGCTGTTTGCTTTAACCTACTAACGCTTCAAGTCACTGCCACCATGCATGTAGTATAATGGGAAGTACACTAATTTTGAAAAAGAAAATAAGATTGCATACTGGATAGTTTTATGAATTTCAGCGAACCTCATTGAATCTCAAGGATTTTTTCTACTTTTTAGCTGTAAGTAATATAGTTTTCCATTAATTCATTACATAATTATTCATTGAAAATTTAATATACACCATAAAGTCCACTTATTCATTAGCATTTTTCTAGATACCTGTTCAAAAAAAGACAAAGAGACCAACTTTTGAAGGAAAACTGAGAACACTGATTTATTCTTGCGAAAACAAAGGCCCAACTATTAGGAACATTTCCCAAGGTAAATAAGTTTCACTTGCTACCCAAGTAGGAGTGTTTTCCATTTGTGCATTAAATACATACAATGTAGTGTGGTGGAGTCAGGAAATTAGCAGGAATCAGAAAATTAGTGTTCTAAACATTTTAAAAGTAAACATCAAATAAACATATAAACTGTCTATAATAAAAATACTTTAGGATTTTTTGAAAGGATTCTTTGAACATTAAGGTAAATGAACATAAAAGTTAATAGAAATATATTAAAACAAAATTAATCCAGGCTAAAGTTAGAGTATAAAATAGATGATCTGAACTTTTTTTCACAAAATGAGAGTCATGAGTGTGTTTCTATAATCGATTACAGACGACTCAAGGAGAATCTCATTCGATGATGATGAATGATGATGATGAAGAAGATGATGAGGATGATAATGATGGTTTGGGATGTCTCTTTACAAAAATATGATAAACAGCACAATGCTTCCTGGTACTCAGACTTGAGAGAATTTGTTCTTACATGTCATTATTTTAAAAGAAAATATTGAGTCATGTAGTTAGCTTGATTATTTATTGTATCTCTTCCATAATGAAATACATATATTTATTCCTCCAGATCATATTATTTAGGTAGAAAGCATAAATCCAGCGTATTTTCAGTAAAACAGTTTCTCAGTCAAAATACAGAAATATGCTTGGTAGTCTAGTGCAACTCATGAATGAAATGATTTTAGAATATATAAATGTATGGATATTCCTTAGACAGCAGAGATATATATATATATACACACACACACACACACACACACATACATACCTACACACATATGTGTATATATATATACTTTTAATAAAACATAATTTATAATCCGAATGATGCTTTTGAAGTACAGATATCATAGGAGAATTTTTGGCAAATCCAGACCCTCATATTTCACAAATAGCCTAGGGGTGGCAGTTGTTGGTAGAAGGTAGAATGAGGAAAGTTGGGGAGGCTAATTATTGAATATCACTGGCAAGCAGTTTGTAACAGGCAACACTAAATTTACCACCAATTGTCTCACTGCAGGAGCCTCATCCTCTGATTAAATAAATATAATAATTTATTAAATATATATTATATATATGTTAAGAAAATGATACTAAAAAAGCGATCTGTCATCTTTTCTCCCTCCTTCTCTTCCTTCCTGTCTTCTTTTCTTCCTATTACCCCTTTCTCCTCCCTTTCTGCATCCTCTGTTCTTCCTGTCTTTCATTCCTGCTCATCTTTCTTAACAAGCTTCCTGCTTGTATACTTGTCATATTACTTTTGGAACTCAATTTGCTTCTAAGAAACTGTAATCTTTTCTCTACTGTTTTTTAAGAACAATCCGAATGGTGAGAGATAAATCATATAATAGTTTTAATCCTAATTTACAGGTATTTAGAAAAATTGGTTAGCATTTTTAAGAAATTATTCTTTTAATTTTAAAAGATAATTGTAGAACTGTTGTATATTTGCAGAAAAGTCAGAAAGATAGTATACAGAGTACTTATATACCTCAAGTTCATTTTTTAATTATTATTACTATCTTACAGTAGTATAGCTCATTTGTTACAAGAAACAAACTTACATTGGCACACTGATTTTAAATATGTCACACTTTGTTTATATTTTGGGTGTTTTTTAAAATTTTATTTTAGTATAGAGATGTAAAGGGAATGCCGTAAAAGCTAAGGTGGACAAGTGGGACCTCATCAAATTTGTTTGGTTTTTACTAATGTTCTCCTTATGTTCTAAAATACCATTCAGGATACCACCTTATATTTAATTGTTATCTTGGGCTTCTCTACAGTGTGACAGTATCTCAGACATTCTTATTTTTGATACCCTTGACATTTACATGAAGTGATGGCCATATAGTTTATAGAATATCCCTCTATTGAAATATATCTGACGTTTCTCTCATAATTAGATAGAGGTTATGAGTTTTTGAGTGGTAAAAGAAGTAATGTGTCATTTTCATCACACTATATGAGTATCTTTTTATTAGCATGACTTATGACTGTTGATGTTAACCTTGATAAATGGCTGAGGTAGTATTTGTCAGTTTCTCCACTGTCAAGTTCTATTTTTGTTTTTGTTTTTAATTGTACCCTTTGGAAGGAAGTCACTATGTACAACTCAATTTTATGGAGATGGTTTTGTGCACTACCTCCTTGAGAGCAATGCATCTTACATATGTTATTTGAAATTTTCCACATGAGATATTTGCTATTTATTTATTTTGTCAATTTATTTATCTAATTATATGTTAATTAATTTATCCATTCTTTCATTCATTTTTAAAATATGGGCTCATGGATATTTATCTGCAGTTTGTCTTATAATATGCTATAGACTGAATGTTTGTGTCCTTTCAAAGTTTATATGTTGAAATTTTAACCCACAATGTGTATATTAGGAGGTGGGTCCTTTGAGAGATGATGAAATTTTAATGGTGGAACCCTTGTGATGGGATAAATACCCTTACTGCAGAGACTCAAGAGAGCTCTCCTCCTCCCTTTTTCTATGTGGGCTTAAAGCTAGGACTTTCTCTAAAATGATAAATAACAGTAAAGGGAGAGGACATGCAGGGTTTGTTCCTGATTTTAGGGTGAATGATTTCCATTTCTCATGATCAAGTATAATGTAGTTTAAGTTTATTTTAGATCTACTTTATCAAGTTGATAAAGATCACCCAATAAAGTGTTGATAGTTTTTATTTTTTTCATCATAAATGTCTGTGATATTTTTTTAAATGTTCTCATCTGCATTAAATACCATGTTTATTTATGATTTTTTAAATTATTTTTTAAGATATGGGGTCTCACTATGCTGCCCAGGGTGTTCTCAAACTTTTGGGGTTAACAGATACTTTTGATTCAGTCTTCTGAGCATTTGAGACTACAAGTATGTGACACTACCCCTAGTTATGCTTCAAGTGATATGATCATATGATTTTTCATTTCTACATGCTGGATTGCATTTGTTGATTTTCTTTGATTTTTATTTTTTGTTTTAAGGATGTGTGAATCTGCCTTGTATGCCAGAAAAAATGCCCACTTGGCAGTGTTGTATAATCATTTTAATACATTGTTTTATTTGCATTGTTAATATTATTACTCTGTTGATTTCTTGTGCTGTCTTAGTTTTATTTATTTTGGAAGAGTTTATGAATAATCTTTATTAATTATTTCTTATTAGTTTTGTAGAATTCATCAGGGAAATCATCTATTCTTGGCTTTTCTTTGTGTAATGATTTTTGATTACTAATTCAATCTCCTTTCTTGTTAAGATCTATTCAGATTTCTTTTCTTTTCTTTTTTTTTTTTTTGAGTTGGAGTCTCACTCTGTCACCCAGACTGGAGTGCAGTGGCCACTCCCAGCCACTGCAGCCTCGACCTGCTGGGCTCCAGCGATCCTTCCGCCTCAGCCTTCCGAGTAGCCGGAACTACAGGTGTGCGCTACCACGCCCGGCTAATTTTTTAATTTATTGTAGAGATGAGGTCTCGCTGCCCAGGCGGGTCTCGAACGCGTGGGCTCAGGCAATCCACTCACCTCAGCCTCCCAAAGGCGCGGGATTACAGGCTGAGCCACCAAGCCCGGCAGATTTCAATTTCTTGTTGAGTCAGTTTGGGTAGTCTGTGCCTTTCATCAAAGTTATATAACTTGTTGGCCTGCAGTTGTTCATAGCATTCCCTTATCATTATTTATTATTTATGAAAGTTGAGTATAACATGTCCCCTATTTTTTCTAACTTTGGTAATGTGAGTTATATGTCATTTCTTGGATAGTTTAGATAAATTTTGTCGATTTTGTTGTTTTTGTCAAAGAATAAACTATTGGCTTTGTTGACTTTATATTTTTTTCATGATCTCTATTTCATTTATGTTCAGTGTAATCCTAACTATTCCCTTCCTTCTTCTTACTTTGGGTTAGTTTCTACATACAGATGCTTGTCAATTTACTGTGGGGTTATGTCTTGATAAACCAATCATAAACTGAAAATATTGTTACTGAAAAAGGGGTTTAGTATACCTAAACCAACGTATATTGCAGTTCAGTATAACTTCAATTGTGCTCAGAACACTTACATTATTCTAAACTTGGATAAAAATAATCTAATGCTAAGCCTATTTTATAATAAAATTCTGAATATAACACAAAATGTATTGAAATCTGTACTAAAAGTGAAAAAAGAATGATTGTATGGGTATAAACAATACTATTTCTACTGAATGTGTGTGTAAGGGTTTTTGCACCATTCCATAAAGTCAAAAAGTTGAAAAATCATAAGTTGGGGACTGTCTGTTTTTGTTAATTTCTTAAATCTCTTCGCTATTAATTTCTAATTTTACTCCAACTTTTTCAAAGACCATATTCTGCAAAATTCCAATCCTTTGAAATGTATTATGACTCTATAGCCTAATGTAGGGTGTAATCCAGGAAATATTCCATGCACAATTGAAAATAATATGTTTTATGATTTTGTTGCATAGAATGTTCAATAGAAAGCTGTTAAAAAGAGTTTGAGTCCAGTTTTTTTATCTTTAATTTTCTTGTTAACGTTTTACATAGTCGCTTTAATACAGAAAATGGAGTATTCAGATATCTCACATGTAGATTGAGCCTTTATATCACTTTAAAATAGTTCTCTTTGTATTTAGTAATATTTTGTAAAAGTCTTCTATGTCTGATACTTTGTAGATATTCCAACTATTCTGTGTTTGGTGTTTGAATGATATCTTACTCCTTTCTTTTACTTTACTTCTATTTTTATTTTTGAATAGGAGTTCCTCCTTTAGACTGCATAAATGGCATCTTATCTTCTTATTCATTCTGACAATTTCTACTTTTTATCAGATTGTTTAATATATTTATATTTAATGTTATTAATGATATAGTTTGATTTGCACTGGTCACTTTACTATATGCTTTTTATATATGTGTGTGTGTGTGTATACATATATAAAAAACATATAGTAAAGTGAAGGGTATATATATTATATATATATACACATACACACACATATATAAAGCATATAGTAAAGTGATATATATACATATATACACATATATACATATATATGTACACACACACACACACAGACACACACACACATATATAAAGCATATAGTAAAGTGAAGTGTAAGAAGGAATAAAGACTTTAGGAAACCAAAAAAGTGAAGGAACAGTTCCATTCTGGAATGGTGGCATAAAAAGTTCCATAGACCCACTACCCAGAACAATAAACAAACCTGGTAAAATCTAAAATTTAAAAATGTGTTAATGTTCTGGGCTTTGTTTGTAGACATTACACTAGTTTTGAACTGACACTGGTTCAAGGAAACCCAAAACACCACTGTGGACCTCTTGTCAATATAAGGGCTTATGGAAAACATGTAATCCATGGAGCTTTATAATTCAGGCCCATCTTGCAGTCAATCTAGCGTGTCCTTGAACCCGTTTGTGGTTATTTCCCCAGTTCCAGGATATATACCTAGAGTACACATACTGAGAGCTAGCCAAAACCCCATGTGTTTTCTGACCTGGGATTGAGGATCATTACTGTAGGAAAGACCAAGTAAAAGCCATTCCTCTACTATGGAAATTAGTACATCCAAAACAATACTATATACCTCAAGGATATAGTAAGGTGATAGTAGAGGTTACTACCACCAACAAAGACTTGAAAAATGTAGTGTCTTACCACATTTTTATTCCATTTTCCTACTTGGCCATCACAGAAGACAGATGGGTCTTGAACAACAGTGGATTATCATAAACTTAACCACATGGTAACTCCAATTTCAGCTGCTATGCAGATGTAGTTTTATTGCTTGATAAATTAATACATCCACTGTTACCTGTTATGCATATATTGATCTGGAAAATGCCTTCCTCCATCCTTATCCATAAGACCATTCAGAAGCAGTTAGGTCTCAGATGCCAAGGACAGCAGTATACCTTCACTGTCCTACTTCAGGAATATATTAACTCTCCTGTATTATGTCATAATTTAGTCACAAGTGACCTTGATCACATTCTACTTCCATAAGATATCACTCTGGTCCATTAGATCAATGGCATTAGACTGACTAGTCCTAGTAATAAAAAAGTAACAACTATCCTAGACTTATTAGAAAGACATTTATATGTCAGAGGGTAGACAATAAATTGGACTAAAGTTCAGGAGCATTCTACTTTAGTGAAAATTATGTGGGTCCAGTACTGCCAGACATGTTAAGTTTTCATTTCTAAAGTGAAGGATAAGTTATTGTACCTGGCCCCTTCTATAAAATGTGGCACAATGGCTAGTGATCCTCTTTGGATTTTGAAGAAACACAGTCTTCATCTGGCTGTGTTACTGCAATCCATTAACTGAGTTACAAGAAAAGATGCTAGCTTTAGTGGGCTAAGAATAAGGGAATGGTGTGCAACAGGTTCAAGCCGCTGTGCAAGCTGCTCTGCCATTTGGACCTTGTGCCACATAGGTCCAATGGTTCTTAAAGTGACAGTGGCAGATAGGGATACTGATTAGGACCCCAGAAGGTCTGTATAAGTGAATTACAAGGCCAGCAGACAGAATATTGAATCAAAGCCTTGACTTGATTCACAGATAACTATCCTCTTTTTGAGTTACATTTCTTGGCCTGCTGTTTGTCCTTAATAGAAACTAAACACTTGATAATAGGCCACCGAGTTACCATATTACTTGAGCTGCCTGTCAGTAAGTGGGTATTAGTCTATAAAGGGGCACACACAGCAATACTTCATCATCAAGTGGAAGCGGCATACAGTCAGTCCTCCATATTTATGGGTTCTGCATCTGCAGATTCAACAAACCATGGATTAAAATATTTGGAAAAAAATTATCAGCACAACAACAAAGAAATAAAAATACATATGTAACATCATAACCATTTACATTGATAAGGTAAAAGGAATTGAGAGATGACTTAACATGTAAGGAAGAATGTGCATAGGTTATATGCCAAAACAACATGATTTTATAATTAGAAGGAATTGAGTTTCTTCAGATTTTGGCATCCATGGGCGTCCTGAAGCAAATTCCTCATGAATACCAAGGGATGACTCTACACATCATTAGAACTGAGAAGGCATTGAAAGTTCAGGTAAGTTATAAGAAGGTGTGGCCCAAATGCCTATGGTTCCTACTTCTGCTATACTGCTTTCTCTTTGTCAGCCAGCACCTATGGTTTCATGACAAAGTCTCTATGCTTACTTGACAGAGAAGGAGAAGACTTGAACCCAAGTTAAGATGATACTGCACAATATGAGAGCACCACCTGCTGGAGTCCAGCTCCAGCGGGTCAGGGTTTCCTGAAAGAGGGACAGCGTTGGCGCAGAAGAGAAAACTTGGGCACTGACTCTGCTGCAAGCAGGACAAATGCTGATTTATTGTCTTTTCCAACTCCTTTTATACCCTACATGGTTTTTGTTTTCAAGGCAGTCAGTTACAATTTAATGTACCTGACAGGCAATGTATCTTTGTTCATCCTGTTTTGATCTTAAAACATTATCATCTTAAATATTAACTATAAATTTTATAAATTTCTAGCATTTCTTAATGATTATCACTTCTTAATATCATACAAAACTTACTTATTCTTATAATTATTACATTAGAAATCACTACCAAGTTCTAAGCACTATAATTATCATATAGATTAGCAAGTCACACCTGTGACCTTCACACAGCAATTTGCAACTAACTGGGGTAAAAGAACATTTTTAAGGTTTCTTAGCCATGAGTTAGCCTGACTAGTTTTCCCTAATTTCACACCTGGTGTTTACAATCTGTGTCAATTATCCCCTGTTAGGGAAAATGAGCTTCAATGTTTGTAAAACAAAAGGTCTCTAGGGCTCAAGTCATCTCAGTTACAATCCCTAACCAGAATTACAAGCCTCCTTAACAAAAGGAAGTAAAGGCAAGGGTGCTGATGTAATTGTTAATTTCTTAAGCATAATACACCACATGTAGAAATTAAGAAATTAAGTAAATGTAATTTTTTGCATTGACACTCTTCCTAAAAATACAAACTATAGCTTCTCAAATTTCTCCAATCAGAAGAAATAACATCTTACAAGTGATTATCTACCCACACATGATATTTAAAATCTCTATTGATAATTTCCTGGCAAGGTCAGTGAGTTCCCTGACAAACATTAAATTGAGCACTTTCTGATTTTTTACAATTTTCCCTACTACAATGTTTAATCAAGTGATTATATGATTTAATACCAGGAGACCAGGGAAGTGGAATCCTAGGGAGGAATTCAAATGAAAGGAAGGGAATTTTTCATGAATTCCCTCTTGCCTTTTTACAAGGGGTAGTAGAGGCATGAGTGGAATTTTGCTCTCCATCCTCAGACTGTACAGAACTTTTCAGTTGCATTAATAACAAAAGTAGAAGAAGCAAGGGTCTCAGCTGGCCAGGTTCGCTTTGCAACCCGGGGTCTTCAGCCCCCTGGACTTTGTCAGCAGGCAGGCCTCCATGGCTGGCTCCCAACAATGACCAAAAATTGGAAAACTGAAGGACTGCAACTCATTCTGACACTCCTAAAGGACCATTTTGGTAAATATTCTTAGTGTGTAGAACTTTTGGCAGTGCACCTGATTGTGCACTTGGAAGGGGAAATAGCCAGATGTAAGATTAAATACTGATTCATGGACTGTAGCCAATGGATTAGTTGGATAGTTGGTGACTTGGAAAAAAACATAATTCACAATTGGAGACAAGAAAATTTAGAGAAAGGTCACATGAGTATACAAAAAGATGGGTCCCGTATAGTACACTCAGAATTTGTTCTTCTGAATCAAATGGTCAAACAAAGTTTTTGTATGGAAGTTTTGAGACAGTTGCATCAAAATTTATGGAACTAACATCCTGAATTGTGGCAAACAGGTGACTGGTTCTTCCATTCTGACAATGAACATGCCCACTCTGCACGGAGTGCTCAGTTTTTGACACAAATGAGATGATGATGACCCCCATTCCCCACCATCCTTATTCACCAAATCTCACCCCAAGAGATTTTTTGTTTGTTCTTCCAGTTGAAAAACATCATCAAAGGGAAACACTTTGCTGATGTGGAAGAGGTGAAACAAACAAACAAACAAAAAACAGCAGAAGCATCAGCATTGACAAGTTCAAAAACAGCATTGAGCAGTGGGAAAAGTGTCTCCATAGGTGGATTGCATCAAATGTAGAGTGCTTTGAAGGTGACTGATGTTTAAACATGTAAAAATAAGTGCACTTTTTTTTAACTAATAAAATACCAGGTTTTTGTAGGTCACCTCTTGTACCTTGCTGAATGGGCAACAAAAAAGTGAAGATATTATGTCCCATTCAAATGCTCACTACTGTGACCTTAGCAAAAGTCCTCAAATAGATAGAATAACCATTTATGAAAACCAATCAACTTCCTTCCTAAGACAACCCCATTATTGCCCAATGGGCTCATGAACAAAATGGCCATAAGTGGCATGGATGGAGATTATGCTATAGCTCTTTGAGCTATAATTTACTGCTTTTATACTAAACCTAATTGGCACAGTGGTAAGGTGTGAAGAAAGAAAAGTATTCTACAATCTTCCAATTAAATACAAATATTTTAGTTGATCTGGGTCTCTGCACTATGATATTTACTAGCTTTCTTCTCTATCTCACCCACTTTAGTGAGACAAGATTAGAAATGGATAAATTGAGAGGAATGTCCTTCCCAAGGTGAGTTTATACTCAGATAAATTTTTTTATAAAGATAGTAGGTGAAAATGGAAAACATACTGGGATTATATCACAAGGGTTATGCTTTTCCTCCTTGTACCAGTGGCATGAAGAAATCTTCCTTGGCTCTTCACTGTGAGAATTTGTATGGATGTATTGCAGTATAAACTACAAAAGTGTGTACTCCTTCTAAGACTGTGATCCCAAGTTTTTCATTCACAAAGTGTTCACTTCATCTCCTTCAGTTTGTCAGAACGACAATTTAAGGGCTCTAACCAGTTTATGATGTCATTGTTTTCTGTTCCAAGTAAGTAGATCTTGGCTCTGACCCTCTCTGGCTTCAAATGTCTCTTCAAATATCAGTGTGGTACTTTACTTTTCCCTGTTCTTTACCTGATGAATCCAAGAAAAGTCATTAATTTTTAGTGTGTTCAGCTTGTTATTGTAGGAGTTATGATGCCCAAGCTATTTATATGTTGGAGATAAAATGGAAGTAGGAACAAGTATTTTAAAATTAAAAATGATTCTTGGGCCTTCGATTCAGTTTTAACATTAGGTCACAAGCACCCAGAGAAGATAAATGGCTCTCCCCTCAAATATACAACTAATTAGCAACAAAAAAATCAACTAAAATCCAGCCAGATTCAAACTTTAGTGCTCTCCTGTTATAGTTTACAAAACATCACCTACAATTAACTATGGCACATAGAAGTAATGTATACTTCAGTGTGACCACACTTACAACCACTTTCTTCAACTATAGTAACTGAATATATATTTCTAAGTCTCCTTATCAGATGTTTATAAAACACATTTATTTGTTCTAGAAGGAATGTAATATGTTCAGTATAAGCTTTATGATGATTTTTCTTCTTACATGTTTTGTGTTATCTTTACTTATAAAATCTAACTAGAAAAACCTGTAGGTATTAATGAAACCAAGATTGCAAAAATAGTTTCTGAGCTTGCTACTGAAGAAAAATATAGAGGGAGTATTAATGCTATATGCTGATTTAGCATTATGTACTTTCTCACTTTATTTTAATATGACAACACCGCATTTCCCAGAGGTTCAAAAGCACCAAGCATTCAATTTTATGGCATACAGACACACACAAATACACACACCCACACACACACACACACACACACACACACACACACACACACACAGTATAACAAGAGTTTGGTCATAAAATAGACTATTTTAGAAATATTTATAATTTTAATCTAAACATGGACATTGCTTTTTGTTTCTTTTATTCATTTATTTTACTGTAAAATGTAAAACTTACTTCATTCTCAAATATGTCTCCTAACGATGTCACATATTAGACTCTTAAGAAAGCAAAGTCAATGACTAATCATGTGATGCAAATGCTAAAACCATGTTCAGTTGAAATCATATCTCTTTGACTTGTTTATAACTGTGCATTTTTTTTTATTATGAAAAGATTATTAACTTTTTAGACAAGTAAGGAATATTAACCTGTGACAAATTTATTCACCTCATTTCAGCACTGATAGTTTTGATACCATATTTCTAGAATAGGTTGTAGACTACTGGCATAAATTACTTCTGTTTGATTAGACCTACTGTGCTTTGTTCATTTTCTAATTTCAGTTCCTCTTATTTTTCTATCTTCATCATCATGGAGTTTTATTGTCTTCTCTAAGGTTTGTTAGGATTTTAATAAAATTTATTTAGTATTCCTAACACATGACTTCACCTCTGTCTTAATGTGTGGTGTTTTGAACATCCTTGTTAATAATTCTTCATATAGTCTGTAACCTCAAGTCTTGGATAATCTCTCCTTTGATAAATCTATTTTCCATATTTCACTGGTCAATCACAATCAGTTAGTCTCACTCTAGATAACTATAACTGCTCCAGTGTCTCATTAATTATTAAACAAGCTACCACTTTTTAATACTTCATGTCATGGATCCATTATATCAGCCCTCAATATCTTTAAATTTCTCCAGAAAAAAAATTGGCAGATAGAGGAAAATAGACAACAACTAAACCAAACACAAAACAATCAGTTAAATTTGAATTGCAGAGAATTCTGGGGAGATGGCAGAGCCAGTCAGATTATATAAGTCCCAGTATGAATGAAGGAATGTATGGGTAATTTTGCATACATGTCTCTGAGTAAGTGGGTTTGTGAGTGGCTGAGTGGGGACTTGAGAGCAAGTGGCCAGGACTCTACTGGTAAAGTGGCTGATGCTGCAACTGCTCTACTTGGACCCTAGTGCTGCCCAGGGCACAGAAGCTAAGTGCCATTTTTTTTTTTAAAGCAGGCTTTATTGAGAGAACAATAAATCTCCCACAATGGGAAGGGAGCTGAGGGTGTTTCCCAAGTGCCAATTTAAAAAAATCAGCAAAACCCTCCCCAGGAAGAAGATGCCAGTGGTGACTGCTGGCTCTGGGCTCTGCCTCACCATTGCAGCATGTGGCTGAACACTAGCAGCAAGGGCTGCAGAGGGAACACTGCAAGGGAACCCAGAGGCAGAACCCACAGGAGAAAAAGAAACAGGCACCCTGATATCATCTTGAAAACTGGGAGAGAAGTGCTCCAGCTTACTCACCATGGACTGACAGGCCTGATCTCTGTGTGTGATGGCAGATTAATTATTCAAGGATTGATCATAACACAGAGGGAACATCCTGGAAGCACAAACTCTAGAGGTACAGGATAAGTCCCAAGTCTCGGGTGCCCCACCCCTACCTTGATTCATCCATGGCATAAAGGATGTGACCAGAAAATGATGACAAAGAACCCTGAAGAGATCAGTGATCCTCATCCTCCATCTTATACAGAGATGCTAAAATACGAATATCCCTAGTTTTTTTGTATTTTGTTTGTTTGTGTGTTTGTTTACAGGCAAATTATTTTAAATAAGTTGGAAATTATCAAAAATTACAAATCAATTACATGCTTAGCAACGTGTAAGGAGTTATATAAACACAGAAAACACTGAGTGCTATATATAATATCTTTGGGAATACTAACACCTTTTAGAGAATGCTGCATTCCAGTATTTCTAGTTATTTGAGGACCAAGTAAAAACAACAATCATTTTAGAAAACTACAAAGATCTAGAGATTTATGACAAATTGTGCATAGAATACTCCATTGTTAGTCCTAAAGGGATTACTAAGTTTGAAATCAGTACAAAATAGCTATTTAATTAACATTTTTATTAATTCTGTCACATATGTTATGCTTGTGAAACATATTTTAATAAGTCAAAATTTTGATGTTAGCAAAATGTCAAATATCCAGAAAATCTTAAAATATCAAAATGTACTATAAATGAAGGTCCTTCCATTAATGTTAGCATGTAGAAAATCACTCTACAAAATGAAAAGCCTTAAATGATACATGTGCAACTCTTCTCATTTCAAATACCCCCAAAATGAAGAAGCTGAAGATGTTTCATAAATAAAGGAAAATAAACCCATCTTTTTTTACTAAGTAGTTCAAAATTTGGAAGATTTCATTCCTCACTCTTCCTTCTTCTTCCCAATATTCTTTATGTGTAATGAAAACACAAAATTAAAACTTTGAGGAAAATGCACAATAAGTTTTAATCTCCAATTGATATGTACAATTACCAAGGATATAATTCAGTGTACGATATACATGTTTACAACTTATTTGCCAATGACAGAAGAGTTCTCTTCTGATCTATGGCATTTATACAAACATCAAGTCTTTAAAGACACAAAATTAATCAAACAAAATAAATGTGAAAAGTAAATCCATTTTTAATCAATATTTTTTATTTTGATACTGTGGGTACAGTTAAGGTTAGGTATATAAATATGCTTCATTCAGGCCCCTTGTTGATAACAGGTGTCTCCCCATCCCCAGACAGATGTTTACTATCATTAGTCCCACCCCCCCCATAGTTTCCCACCATTGTCAATCATTTTCTTATAGTAGTGCATTGGATGATCAAGGTTCACTATATGACTGAGAATATGTGATACTCAGATCTTCGTTTCTGTGAGAGGTCACTCAGTATTATAGACTCTAGCTCCATCCAGGTTGCTGCGAAATTCATCTTTTGTTCTTTTTTATGACTGCATAGTATTCCATCATGTATATGTACCACAATTTTTAATGCAGTCCTCTTTTGATGCACAGCATGGTTGGTTCCAGGTTCTTGCTATTGTGAACAATGCTGCGATAAACATTTGGGTGCAGGTATCTTTTTTATAGAGTGATTTGAGTTCTTCAGGGTATATTCCCAGTGGGGGAATTGCAGGATCATATGGGAGGTTGATGTTTAGAGCTTTTAGGAATCACAACACTGCTTTCCACAGAGGTTGCATTAGTTTACACTACCACCAACAGTGTAGGGATATTCCCTTTTCGCCACATCCTCTCCAACAACTATTATTTTCTGAGTTATTGATAATTGCCATTCTGACTGGAGTTAGGTGGTATCTCAGTGTGGTTTTGATTTGCATCTCCCTGATGATTAGTGAGATTGAACATTTCTTCATGTATCTGTTGTCTGCTTGGATGTCTTCCTTTGTGAAGTGTCTGTTCATATCTTTTGGCCATTTTATAATGGGGTTGCTTGCTTTTTGTCTTTTCAGCATGTTTGAGTTCCTTGTAGATCCAAGATGTTATGCCTTTGTCAGACCTGGAATTGGCAAATCCTTTTTTCCAGTCTGTAGGCTGTCTCCCTGCTCTCTTGATGGTTTCTTTGGCTTTGCAGAAGCTTGTCAATATAATGAGGTCCCACTTGTCTATCTTATCCCTTATGGCCTGTGGGTTTCGAGTTTTGTTCAGGAATTGGATGCCAGTTCCAATTTCCATGAGGGTATGTCATTCATTTTCTAAGGTTCTTATGGTTTGAGGTTTTACATTTTGGTCTCTGATTCATTTAGAGTTAATTTTTGTGTATGGGGATAGACAGGAGTCCTGTTTCAATCTTCTGCATGTGGTCAGCCAGTTTTCCTGCTCCATTTACTGAATAGGTTCTTCTCTCCCCAGTGATAGGTGATGGAGGCTTTGTCGAAGATGAGTTGGTTGAGAAATTGAGGTTTTGCTTCTGGGATCTCAATTCTATTCCATTGATCTATATGCCTGTTCCTATACCAATACCAAGCTCTTTTGATGATTGTAGCTTTATAGTAAAGTTTGAAGTCTGGTAATGTGATATCACCTGCTTTGTTTTTTTTGCTGAGGATTGTTCTGGCTATTCTTGGTCATTTGTATTTCCATATGAATTCCTGTGTTGTTTTTTCTAGGTCTGAGAAGAATGTTGCTGGTAATTTGATAGATATTGCATTGAATCTGTAGATTGCCTTAGGTACGATGAACATCTTCACAATGTTGATTCTTCCAACCCACAAGCATGGAATATTTTTCCACTAGTTTGTGTCATCTTTGATTTCTTTGAGCAGAGTTTTGTAGCTTTCATTGTAAAGGTCTTCCACGTCTCTGGTTAGAAAGATACCAAGGTATTTCATTTTTTTGTGGCTATTTTGAATGGAATTGTGTTTCTTATTTGGGTTTCTGTTTGTCTATTATTGGTGTAAAGAAATGCGATTGTCTTTTGCACATTTATTTTATATTCTGAAATTTTGCCAAAGGCCTTTTTCAGTGTAAGGAGATTTTTGACAGATTCTTTTGGGTTTTCAAGGTACACGATCATGTCATCTGCAAAGAGAGATAATTTAACTTCCTCTTTTCCTATTTGGATACCCCTGACTGCCTTCTCTTTTTTGATT
>NW_007251416.1:0-801 GCF_000164805.1 Carlito syrichta | reverse complement strand
AATTTTGGTCCTTTTAAATTTGCTTATGCTTGATTTATGGCCCAATTATGTGGTTGATCTTAGAATACATTCCATGCGGTGATGAGTAGAATGTGTATTCTCTGGTCTTTGGATGGAGTTTTCTGTAGGTATCAATTAAGTCCATTTGGTTCAGAGTCACATTGAGGTTCTGGATCTTATTGCTGATTTTTTGTCCCGATGATCTGTCTAGGGTTGTGAGTGGGGTATTAAAGTCCTCCATAATGATGGTGTTAGAGTCAATATTCTTCTTTAGTTTTCCTAGGAGTTGCTTTATAAAAGTTGGTGCATATATGTTTAGGATAGATATTTCTTGTTGATGGAGTGAACCTTTTATCATTATGTAGTGGCCCTCTGTATCTATTTAAATTTTTGATAGCTTAAATGGTATTTTGTCTGATATTAGGATCGCGATTCCTCCTTTCTTTTGTGTTCCGTTCACCTGAAAATTTGTTTCCCATCCTCTTACTTTGAGTCTGTGCATGTCCTTTCTAGTAAGATGGGTCTCTTGAAGGCAGTATATTGTTGACTGGTGATATTTTATCCATTTTGCCATTCTATGTCTTTTCAGTGGTGCATTTAGTCCATTAACATTCAAGGTAATTATTGAAATATGAGAGTTCATCCATATCATAGAGTTCTTATAGAGTTGTTCTTCCATTTGGTTTATTGTCTTTCTTTTGTTTGGGGGGTTGGTTCATGTGTATTTTATTCTTTTTCTTGTACTCTTGTGAAGAACGTTGTTCTTTTTTCCCCCTTTTCTTCTGTGTTTAGTACTTTCTT
>NW_007251415.1:763-9981 GCF_000164805.1 Carlito syrichta | reverse complement strand
CTCAGGAGGGCCGAGGCTGGAGGATCACCTCAGCCCAGTAGGTGGAGTCCATGGTGGCCATGAGCATGTCCCTGTGTTCCGGCCTGGAGGACAGAGTGGGATTCAGACCCCAAATAATAATAATCACCACCTCCACCACCACCACCCCTGCCACCCAACGTGAGGTGTCACCCTCAATAATTAAAAGGAAAAGATGCTTTCCGGCCCATCATTGTGGGAGGTTTGAAAGATGGCCATGAGTCACGTTCATCCCGCACTTTCGGCCACACATCCCAGATGGCCTGCCTCCACCCTTCCCACTCTTGCCCCTTGGCAAAAAAGTGTGTGATATCACAGAACAGACGGACCCGAGCTAGGGCAGTCATTGGGCACAGAGCAAGCAAGCTGTTCCGGCAACCCCATGGCCAGATCAGGTTCTGATCATCCTATCTGCCACATTTGAGGAGGGCCCCTTCCTCTCCAGATCACTCCATCATCCCCCGCCCACAAGGAGCTTTCTCTGGGGAGCTGTAAACACCCATTGTGATGCACGTGTGAAGCGACTTTTTTTTGTTTTGAGAGTCTCCATAAGCTGCTCTGGGACCCGGCAGCACATTCGTGTATCCCAGGGACTCAACCTGCGTATCTCAGGCCGTCCTCTTGCCAAGTTGCCTGTGTGCATCTCAGATCTGTGGCCTCGAGCTGGCTGCTGGACTCGGCATCCCGAGGTAATGGGATGACAAGGTTGAGCCCTGGAGACCAGCCTTGATCCTTCGTTGCTAATGAATCAGAAGAACGAGCACAGTGGCCAAAGTCTGGAATCCCCATGCTTTGGGAGGCTGTATAGGAATAATGGCAATAGCCCAGGAACTCAAGACCTGTCTGGGCCATGAAGGGAGACCCCTTGTCTGACCAACCAAATACGGGGTCTGGGATTGTGGTGCCTGCTTTCCCAGCCACTGGTTCCCCCTTAAGAATACATCCTAAATATGTGGGAACCCCTAATCCCACATTCTCAATGCGAAAACGAATGTCCAGAACTAGTTTCTGAACTACGAGGTAAACCTGAAGCCAGTCACCACGTTAGCAAATGGCAGATGATTGCGTAGAATGTGGAATCTGGCCTTACAGGACCCTCTGAAACAAACGGACCAGTAGGCGAGATTCTCAGTTACAACTATCAAGAGGTGCGACACGTTCCTGGGGATTGGCAATGCCCGATTTGTAGTATGCATATAGGACGTTGCTCTGAATAATAGGAGAACCAGGACTCCAAGATTCCAGAATAGCATTTGCTAAAGTCCCTGTCGATCCTAGGAATGAGCACTGCCTTAAGCCACAGATAATTTAGAAAATGCCTAGATGATTGCAAGTTACATGGAAACCGAGTTTCCTAGTTCCCCTTTAGTAAAGCCTGTAGAAACATTAAAGAGACACAATGACCCAGCTTTCTATTTCGTTCTAAGCAAAATGACGAGATGTTTCCTGTTGGCTTGGAAGTCCAGACTCTTGTATACCGATAGAAACATGACAAGAATATGCCTGGTGACGTGGAATCTAAGATTCCTGGTTCCTCCCAATAATACCTCTAAAAAAAATGGTACACCTAAACCCAAAGTCCTAATGACGATCAACGGAGCCACTAAAGTTTCTGGAGTACGAGGTAACACTGAGGTCAGGGCTTACATACAAAAAATCTGAGAGAATTTCTAGTGTCCTGTATCTGGTATCAGAGGTTCTGAGTATCTAAATGGACTTGTAGTGCCAGATTCTCGTTCACAATTATCAAGAGTACCAGAGTGTTGCTGGAGTACAAGAATGATTAATTCGTAATATCCCCATAACAAATAGCTCTAAAACATGAGGGGTGCTCAAAGCCCTGATCTTCTTTAGCCCTTAGCAAGATGTACTGTAGATTTTCGGAATTGAGACCCATGTAGCCCAGATTCCTTATTCATCCTTCACAAGAGTCATGAAGTTTCCTGTATATGAGAACTCCCATTACCCAGATTCCTGCTTAATTCTGAGCAAGACACCGAGATATTTTGTGATGATGTAGAATACAAGTTGTTTGGATATCAATTGCAAGACCCGCAGAAGATTCCTGGGCAATTGGAATCCAAATTCCTGGTTCCCTTTCACAAGACACCCAAACAATATGGGGACATAGAAGCCCAGATTCCAGATTATACCTCATCAACAGTCTCTGTAGACATCAACGAATGAGAACTCCAAGAACTCGGATTCCCTTTTTGTTCTCAGCAAGATGTCTTGATTTTCCCTGTCAATGTGTATTCCAAAACTCTGTTTCCAAAAGACAGATGCCCACAAGTTTCGTAGGGACGGGGAATCCGTGATTCCTGGTTACCTTTAAAAATACGTACTAAACATTTGGCACCTGAAAAAACCCTCGGCCCCTCTCAAAATAAAAGGAAAAATGGAAATTTGAGAATTGCAAGGTTCATTTTGAGACCAAGAGTTACAACCAAATATGGCGAGATGATGCCTTTTGTGCTGGAACCTGGCCTTACTTGTCCCGAGGTACCTAACAGTCTTGTAGTGCCAGATACCCCTTTAGAACTATCAAAAGGACAAGAATGTTGCTGGAGTCCTGAATTGACTGATTCCTAATATCCACATGCTAAATACCTCCAAAGAATGAGGAGAGCTTGAAGCGCTGATTCTTGTTTGTCCAGTAACTAGACATCCTGAGCATTTTTTCGGATTGAGTACACGTGTAACACAGATTCCTTATTCTTCCTTCGCTGGAGGCCGTGTAGTGTCCTGTATATGAGGACTCCCTTTCCCAGATTCCTGTTTTCAAACCCTGATTCTTGTTTAGCCTTTAGCAAGACGCCATGTAGATTTCGCGATTGAGAAACCTTGTGAAACAGATTCCTTATTTTTCCTTAGGAAGAGACCTCGAGGTTTCCTGTTATGAGGAGTATTACCCACATTCCTGCTTCAAATCCCTTATTCTTGTTTAGTCCTTAACAAGAGGCCCTGTAGTTCTTTGGGGATAGCAAAAACGTGTAACCCAGATTCCTTTTTCTTTCTTACCAAAAGGCCGTGTATTTGCCTGTATATGAGGAACCCATTTTCGCAGATTCATGCTTCAAAAACCCTGATTCGTGTTTAGCCCTTAGCAAGACACCCTGAAGGTTTTTAGGGATTGAGGACACGTGTAACCTAGATTCCTTATTCTTTTTTAGCAATAGGCAGTCCAGTTTCCTGTATGTGAGGACTCCCACTACCCAGATTCCTACATTAAAAACCTGATTCATGGTTACCTCTTAGTAAGATTCCCTGTGGATTTTTGGACTGAGGAATCGTTCAACAAAAATTCATTATTCTTCCTTAGCAAGAGGTCGTGTGGTTTCCTGTATATGAGAACTCCCATTACCCATATTCCTGCTTCATTCTCTGCAAGGCGCTGAGATATTTCCTGGTGACCTAGAATTCCAGTTGTTTGGATATCAAGAGAAAGACTCACATAAGCTAATGGAGGAACTGGAATCCACGATTCCTGGTTCCCCTTAAGAAGACCTCCAAAAAATGTGGCCTCTCCTAGACTCATGTCCCAATTCTCACCAGCCCGAACACAGGAAATTTCTGTAGTTTGAGGTAACCTGAAATGAGGGATTTTGTACCAATTTGCCATTTGATTCCTGGGGTACCTGATTATGGTCCTAGATGTTAATAAGACACAAAGGATATTTGGGCCAGATCCTTGGTTACAACTATCAAGAGAAAAGAATGTTCCTTGGGTTCTGTAATGACCGATTAAGGGTATCTACGGAGCTAGTTGCTGTGAAAAATATAGGGGCCCTGAAGCCCAGATTGCTGATTAAACCTTATCAAGATGCCCTGTAGACTCTGGCGAATGAAAATCCTAGAACCGGATTTCCTTTTCATTCTCAGCAAGATACCCTGATTTTCTGTCGTGATGTGGATCCAAAAACTCTGTATACATATAGGCAGATGCCCAGAAATTACCTAGGGTCGTGGAATTCATGAATTTTGGTTACCCTTAAAAGTACGTAATATATATTTGGTAACCTGAAAACACCAGGCCCCTTTCGGAGTAGAAGGACAATCAGAAGTTTTAGGATTACAAGGTACACCTTAAGGCGATAGTTACATACAAATATGGTGCTAAGATTCGTTGACCTGGAATCTACCCTTTGTTGTCCCAAGGAACCCAACAGACTTGAGAGTCACATTCTCAGTTACAACTATCATGAAGACCAGAAGAGAATCTATAATGAAAAAATTGTCATATCCAAGAGGCCTGTAGCCCTAAAGAATGTGTGGAAATAGAATCCCAGATACCAGATTAGCCATTATAAGGTGCCCATGCAGAATTCTTGAGTTGGCGTTCCCCGCAACCCAGATTCTTTTTGTTCTCAGTAAGACTCCCGGAAGTTACCTAGCGACGTGGAAGTACAAACTCTTATATACCAATAATCATAAGCCCAAAAGATCAGAAGGGCCCTGGAATACAAGATTGCTGGATCCCCTTTAAGAATTCGTCCTAAATATATGGGAACACTTAATCCCAAGTTACGAATATCAATCTAAAATTCCAGTAGTTGTTTCTGGATTAGGAGGTCCACCTCAAGTCAGAAATTACAAGAAAAATGGCAAGAGGATTCCTTGGGTTGTGGAATCTGGCCTTACAGTCTCCTGCATAAAAGACCAGCAGATGGCCAGAACTCTGTAACAGCTAAGAAGAGGAGCTGCAGGTTCCTGGGAATCGGTAATGACAGATTTTTGGTACGTATATAGGAGTTAGTTTGGAAAAGTCTGGGTTCTGGGACTCCAAATTCCTGATTGGCATTTAGAAAATTCCTCTAGACTTCTAAGTATGAGAACTACCTTAAGCCAGGGAAAAATTAACAAATGCCCAGAAGTTTGCTGGTCACATGCAAACTGATTTTCCTTGTTCCACATTGGTAACATGAGTAGAAATTTTCTGGGGACAGAATGTCCTGTTTCATTCTCATAAGAACGACAAGATATTTCCCCATTCCCTAGTTGTCCAGACACGTGGCTCCCAATAGAAAGACTCCAGAATGCTCCTATGGACTTGTAAATCAAGACCCTGGTGCCCTCCCAAAAATAACTTCTAAACATGGTGCAACATATAAACCCAAGATCCTAATTCCGAATAGCTGAATTACCAGAAGTTTCTGGATTACAAGGTAACCCTGAACTCAGGGCTTACATTCAAAACACCTGAGATGATTACTTGTGTCCTGGAATTTAGCATTAGAGAATTCAGAATCTAAGTGGACTTGTAGTGCCATATTTTCATTTAAACTATCGAGAGGACCAGAATGTTGTGGGACTTCTGGAAAGAGTGATTCTTAATATGAACATAGTTCCCAGCTCTGAAAAATATAGGGACGTTGAAGTCCAAGTCTTGTAGGCCTTACCAAGACGCCCTGAACATTTTTAAAATTTTGGACTCATATAACCCAGATTCGTTATTCTTTCTTAGCAAGAGCCTGTGTAGTTTCCTGTATATGAGGACACCCATTGCCCAGATTCCTGCTTCAAAATCCTGAATCTTGTTTAGCCCTTTGTAAGACGCCTAGTCGATACTTGGCATTGAGGACTCATGAAAACCAGATTCCTTATCCTTTGTTAGGTAGAGGCCGTATAATTTCCTGTATATGAATACTCCCATTACCGAGATTCCTGCTTCGAAACTCCGGTTCGTGTTTAGCCCTTAGAAAGATGCCCGGTAGATTTTTTGGATCGAGGACATGTGTCACCCAGATTCCTTGTTCGTCCTTAGCAAAAGGTTGTGAAGTTTCCTGTATATGAGGACTCCCATTCCCCAGATTCATGCTTCACATCCTTGATACATTTTTCTCCCTTAGTAAGATACCCTGTAGGTTTCTGTGGTTTAAGGACTTGTGTAACCCAGATTCCTTATTCTTCCATAGTAAGAGGCCATGTAGTTTCTCATATATGAGGTCTCCCATGTCGCAAATTCCTGCATAATTCTCAGCAATACCCGAGATATTTACTGATGAACATAGAATTCCAGTAGTTTGGATATCAATAGAAATACTCCCATAGAGTAACTATGAACTCTAATCCAAACTTCCAGTTTCCCCTTAACAAGATATCATAAAATTGTGTAATATTCTAAACCCAATATCCCAATTTCCACCAGCCTGACCAAAGGAAATTTCGTTATTTTGAGGTAACCAGAAGTGAGGGATTTTGTCGAAAAATGGCCAGTTGATACCTGGGGAACTGTATTATGACCGAAGATGTTGATAAGGAACAAACAAAATTGTACGTTCAGATACTCAATTAGAACTATTGAAAGGACCGGAATCGCTTGGATCTGTAATAAGAGATTTTAGGTATTCACGTAGCAAGTAACTCTGAAAAATTGAACGACCTACAAGCCCAGATTCCTCATCAAACTTATCAAGAGGCCACATAGATTTTGACGATTCAGGACCCTTGAAGCCGCATTCACTTCTCGTTCTCAGCAAGATTCCCTGATTTTCCCTGGCGATCTGGATTCAAAAATTCTGTATGCAAATAGACAGATGCCCAGCTTTGTCCCAGGTACGTGGAATCCGTGATTCCTGGTTACCTTTAACAATATGTACGACATGCTTAGCAACCCCAACCCCCCAGGCCATATCAAAAAGATTTGCAAAACGAAGTTTAGGATTACAGGGTACATCTTAAGACAAAAGTTACACACATATATGGCGAGATGATGCCTTAGTCCTGTAATCTGGCTTTAGTTGTGCCAAGAAACCCAACTGAATTTCACGGACTGGTTCTGGTTACAAAAACAAAGAGGAGCATAAGGTTGCTGGGAATCTATAATGACACTTGTCCTTTCCAAGTGTCAACGTGCTCTGAAGAATTTGGAGGACTAGAAGCCCAGATTACAGATAAGCCCTTATAACGGAGCTATGTAGAAATGGATTGATGCCTCCCATAACCCACATTCCTTTTTTTATTATCAGGAAGAATCCCGGATGTTTTCGGTGATGTGCAAGTGCAAACTCTTACATACCAATACTCATATGCCAAGAAGTTTCCCAGGGGCCTGGAATCGAAAATTGCTGGGTCTCCCTTAAAAATACATCCTAAATATGTGGGAATCCCTAATCCCACATTCTCAATGCGAAAACGAATGTCCAGCAGAAGTTTCTGGATTACGAGGTAAACCTTAAAACAGTGATCACATTAACAATTGGCAGATGATTGCGTGGATTGTGGAGTCTGGTCTTACAGCACTCTGTGAAAAAAAGTTACAGTAGGCCAGAATCTCAGTTACAACTATCAAGATGTGCAACACCTTCCTGGGGATCGGAAATGCCTGATCTGTGGTATGCATATAGGACGTTGCTCTGAATAATATGAGAACCAGGACTCCCAGATTCCAGATTAGCATTTGCTAAAGTCCCTGTCGATTCCTAGGTATGAGCACTGCCTTACGCCACGGATGATTTTCAAATGCCCAGATGTTTGCAAGTTACATGGAAAACGAGTTTGCTGGTTCCTCATAGATAAAGCCTGTAGAATTGTTCAAGGGACACAGTGACCCAGATTCCTATTTCGTTCTAAGCAAAACAACGAGATGTTTCCTGTTGGCCTGGAAGTCCAGACTCTTTTATACCCCATAGAAAGATGACAAGAATATGCCTAGGGAATGGAATCTAAGATTCCTGGTTCCCTCACAATAAAACCTCCTAAAAAAAATTGAACACCTAAACCCAAAAGTCCTAATAACGAACAGCGGACACACTGTAGTTTCTGGAGTACGAGGTAACCAGAGGTCCGGGCTTTCATATGACAAATCTGAGAGAATTACTTGTGTCTTGCATCTGGAGTCAGAATTTCCGAGTATCTAAATAGACTTGTAGTGCCAGATTCTAGTTCACAAGTATCAAGAGTACCAGAGTGTTGCTGGAGTCCAGGAATGATTGATTCATAATATCCACATAACAATTAGCTCTAAAACATGAGGGGTGCTCGAAGCCCTGATCTTGTTTAGCCTTTAGCAAGACGCACTGTAGATTTTCGGTATTGAGGACCCATGTAGCACAGATTCCTTATTCATCCTTTGCAAGGGTCATGAAGTTTCCTGTATATGAGGTCTCCCATTACCCAGATTCCTGCTCCATTCTGAGCAGGACACCGAGATATTTCGTGGTGATGTAGAACTCAAGTTGTTTGGATATCAACTGAAAGACCTCCAGAAGTTTCTTGTGCAATTGGAATCCAAGATTCATGGTCCCCTTTTACAAGATACCATAACAATATGGGGACCTAGAATCTCAGATTCCAGATTAAACCTCAACAACAATCCCTGTAGACTTTGGCGAATGAGAACTACAAGAACCCGGATTTCCTTTTCGTTCTCAGAAAGATGCCTTGATTTTCCCTGTCGATGTGTATACCAAAACTATGTATACAAAAAGACAGATGCCTACAAGTTTGCTAGGGATGGGGAATCCGTGATTCTGGTTACCTTTAAAAATACTTACTAAATATTTGGCAACTGCAAAACCCTCGGCCCCTCTCAAAATAAAAGGAAAATGGAAGTTTGACAATTACAAGGTTAATCTTGAGATCAAGAATTACATCCAAATATGGCGAGATGATCCCTTTCGTGCTGCAATGTGGCCTTTTTTGTCCCGAAGAACCTAACGGACTTGTAGTGCCAGATACCTGTTTAGAACTATCAAGAGGACCAGAATGTTGCTGGAGTCCTGAACTGACTGATTGCTAATATCTACATACTAAACACCTCCAAAACATCAGCTCAAAGCCCTGATTCTTGTTTGTTCAGTAGGAAGACGTCCTAGGATTTTTTTGGATTGAGGTCTTGTGTAACATAGATTCCTTATTCTTCCTTCGCTGGAGGCCATGTAGTGACCTGTATATGAGGACTCCCTTTTCTCAGATTCCTGTTTTGAAACCCTGATTCTTGTTTAGCCCTTAGCAAGATGCCATGTAGATTTTGTAATTGAGGAACCATGAAAACAGATTTCTTATTTTTCCTTAGGAAGAGGCCTCGAAGTTTCCTGTTATGAGGAGTATTTCCCTCATTCCTGCTTTCAATCCCTTGTGTCCTGAATTTGGCATTAGAGGATTAGAATCTAAATGAATTTTAGTGCCATATTTTCGTCTAAACTATCGACAGGACCAAAATGCTGCGTGACTTCTGGAATGAGTGATTCTTCATATCC
>NW_007251415.1:0-743 GCF_000164805.1 Carlito syrichta | reverse complement strand
TGCTTCAAAACCCTGATTCGTGTTTACCCTTAGCAAGACGCCCTGAAGTTTTTTAGGGATTGAGGACACGTGTAACCCATTTTCTTATTCTTTCTTAGCAATAGGCCATCCGGTTTCCTGTATTTGAGGACTCCCACTACCCGGATTCCTACATTAAAAACCTGACTCATTGTTACCTCTAATAAGACGCCCTGTGGATTTTTGGGCAGAGGACTCATGTAACCCAAATTCCTAATTCTTCCTTAGCAAGAGGTCGTGTAGTTTCCTGTATATGAGGACTCCCATTACTCAGATTCTTGTTTCATTGTCAACAAGGCACTGAGATATTTCCTGGTGAACTACAATTCCAGTTGTTTGGATATCAAGAGAAAGACTCCCATAAAGTTAGTGGGGAACTGGAATCCAAGATTCCTGGTTTCACTTAATAATACCTCCCCAAAATGTGGAATCTCCTAAACCAAATATCCCAATTCCCACCAGCCCGACCACAAGAGATTTCTGTAGTTTGATGTAACCTGAATCGAGGGATTTGGTACCAATATACATTTTGATTCCTGGGGTACCTGATTATGGTCCTAGATGTTCATAAGACACAAAAGGATATTTGGGCCAGATCCTCAATTACAACTACCAAGAGAATAGAATGTTCCTGGGTATTGGTAATGACCGATTAAGGGTATCTATGGAGCTAGTAGCTCTGAAAACTGTAGAAATACTGAATCCCAGATTGCTGATTAAACCTT
>NW_007251414.1:802020-802540 GCF_000164805.1 Carlito syrichta | reverse complement strand
TATTACCCTTGATGTCCTGAATGTCACCAAATGTCTTCCTTTCAATATTTCCTTTATCTTTGGGTAAAGAAAAAAGTAATTGGGGGCCATATCCGGTGAGTAAGGAGGGTGTTCCAATACAGTTATTTGTTTATTGGCTTAAAACTCCCTCACAGACAGTGTGGTGTGAGCTGGTGCATTGTCATGATGCAAGAGCTCCTTTGGGACAATTTTTGCACACACCTTTCTCATGCCAAGATTTTCTTTTCTTTTTTGAGTTGGAGTCTGACTCTATTGCCCAGGCTGGAGTGCAGTGGCATGCTCACGGCCACCTAAACCTCAACCAGCTGGGGCCAGGTGATCCTTCCAGCTCTGACTTCCAAGTAGCTGGACCCACAGGCATGCCCGGCTGGTTTATTGATTTATTGCAGTGACAAGGTCTCACCATGTTGCTCAGGCTGGTCTCGAACCCCTGAGTCAGGAGTTCGAGGCTGCGTACTCTTGGAACAGAACTTTTTTTTTTTTTTTTTTTGAGTTGGAG
>NW_007251414.1:784874-801676 GCF_000164805.1 Carlito syrichta | reverse complement strand
CCACGCCCAGCTGATTTTTTGATTTATTGTAGAGACGAGGTCTCACCAAGTTGCTCAGGCTGGTTTTGAACCCTTGAACTTAGGCAATTCTCTCATCTTGGCCTCCCAGAGTGCTGGGATTACAGACTTGAGCCACTGTGCCTGGCCTTTTTGTTTGTTTGTTTGTTTAAAGAGAAGAATATGAAGCCAGGTCTAGAATGTGAGACATTACTATGTGTTTTGTATAGTCCTGTTTATTCATTCAAACACATGGTCTAGGCCAGGTGCAGTGGCTCATGCTTGTAATCTCAGCACTTTGGAGGCAGAGGTGAGAGGACTGCTTGTGCCCAGGACTTTGAGACTAACCTGGATCCCTATGAAAAATTGAAAAATTAGCCAGATGGAGTAATGCACGCCTGTAGCCCCAGCTTCTGAGAGGCTGAGATGAAAGGATCACCTGAACCCAGGAGGTAAATGCTGCAGTGAGCTGTGATCCTGCCACTGCACTCCAGCCTGGGCTACAGAGTGAGAACCCCAACTCAAACACAATTTATTTTTTATATAAATAAATGGCGTGCACTACTCCATCTGGCTAATTTTTCAATTTTTAAAACTTGGAAATAAGATGAAAAGGTGGTGTGTGTCTTTTCTGATAAATGTGTTTATGGCTACATATTTTCCTCTGATTCTGATAAGCAGTGTTCTGATTATCATTTTTTTTCATTATTATTTTTTTCATAATTATTTTCTGTAATTTAAGTTTTTATTTTACTTTTACCCCAGAGTTGTTTATTACAAGGTTTTAAAATTTGCAGATGAGAGGACTTTTTTTTTTTTCAGTTGAGTCTCACTCTGTTGCCCAGGCTGGAGTACAATGGCATTCTCACGGCCACCTCAGCCTCGACCTGCTGCGTTCAGGCTATCCTTCCACCTCAACCTTCCAAGTAGCTGAAACTACGTGACACTATGCCCAGCTAATTTTTTGATTTATTGTAGAGACGAGGTCTCGCCAAGTTGTCCAGGCTGGTTTTGAACCCCTGGACTCAGGCCATCCTCTTACTTCCACCTCCCAAAGTGCTGGGATTACAGGTGTGAGCCACCGTGCCTGACTTTTTTTGAATTTTTCTTTTAATTGCCATGCTCAGACATTCTTAACAAGTTCACCTAAGATTATTTAATTAACTAGAGGAATGTACCTGCGTTTGATTGTGCTATGTGCTATTAAGAGATCAGAAACTGTGAGGTTATATGCCAGCCTACAGATTTCTGCTCAGTATAAAGATGTATTGCCTTATAGGACGTTACCAGTTTTTATCTTAACTTAGCAAACTTATCACAGAATGCCATTCTAAATCAACTACAAATACATTACTTGTCAAAGCATTCTTTGAATCAGCTTTACCATTTGTGGTCTCCTCACATGAAGGTTAAATAAAGCTTTGACAGATGCTCATTCTCTATGGTACAAGAGTCACATTTTAACTTTTTAAAAATTTTACATTGAAGCAATAGTCCTACGAAACTGTGTTTTTCTCCTTGGGATCCTCCTAATTATGAAACTTAGAGCTACGAGGAAACCTGGAGAAATGTGTGGTTGAGAGGAACCCAAGTGATCCTAAATATTTCACTCCTGAGATATTTCACTTTCTTTTTTTTTGGAGTCTCTGTCACCCAGGCTGGAGTGCAGTGGCAGGCTCACGGGCACCACAGCTTCAAGCTGCTGGGCTCAGGCAATCCTTCTGCCTCAGCCTTCCAAGTAACTGGAACTACAGGCATGCGCCGCCATGCCTGGCTAATTTTTTGATTTATTGTAGAAATGAGGTCTCACCAAGTTGCCCAGGTTGGTCTCAAACCCGTGGGCTCAGGCAATCCTCACATCTCTGTCTCCCAGAGTGCTGGATTACAATAAGCCTGAGCCACTGTGCCCAACGCACTCTGTTTTTAAAAACACAAAATCCCCTAGAGCAGATGAGCATGTATTGAGGCAACATACACTCTTAGTATTAGAAATGAATGGCAGCTGTGCATGGTAGCTCACGCCTGGTAATCTCAGGACTTTGGGAGACTGAGGCAGGAGGATTGCTTGAGCCCAGAAGTTCAAGACAACCTGGGCAACATAGTGACATCTCATCTCTCCAAAAAGCAAACAAAAAAAGATGCTGGGCATGGCAGTGCATACCTGTAGACCCAGTTACTCAGGAGGTTGAGGTGGAAGGATCACCTGAGCTCAGGAGGTCAAGGTTGGGATGAGCTTGGATCGGGCCATAGCACTCCGGCCTGGGTGATAGAATAGAATAAGACTCTGTTTCAAAAAAAATGGAGAAGGAGGAGGAGAAGGAGGAGGAGAAGGAGGAGGAGAAGGAGGAGGAGGAGAAGGAGGAGGAGGAGAAGGAGGAGGAGAAGGAGGAGAAGGAGAAGGAGGAGAAGAAGGAGAAGAAGAAGGAGAAGAAGAAGGAGAAGGAGAAAAAGGAGAAGGAAAAGAAGAAGTAGGAGAAGAAGGAGAAGAAGAAGGAGAAGGAGAAGAAGAAGAAGGAGAAGGAGAAGAAGAAGAAGAAGGAAAAGAAGAAGGAAATGAAAGAAAGGAAGGAAGAAATGAATGGCTACAACGTGCTGGAAAAACTATTCCATAAAACCATGCTTTTTGGAAACACAAAGAGGAATTTCTATCCAATATTCTCATGGAATTTCTAGAATGTCATGCCCTGGGGGTTGACCTGGGTCCTAGAGGCATTTGGAGCAGATAATGAGAGGTATGTGTGTGCTCCAAAAACAGCCAACAGCTCTTTCAGAGAAAGGCCACCCCACCCTCCCCAGGACCGCTGCAGAGGGAGCTTCCTGCGAGAGGGAACTGGAAAAGGGGGACAAAATCAGAGAGGAACGAGAGTGGGAGGCCATGTGGGGGTGGGGAAAAACGGGACAGAGTCTGACTCCCATCTCTTCTGAAGACTAACCAGCCCTGGGCCTCAGTTTCCCCATCTGTAAGGGGAGGGGGTTTAGCCTTTGCTATCCAGTGTGGCAGTCACGGGTCACATGTGACTGCTGAGCACCTGGGATAAGGACTTTCTGAGTGTAAAATGCACACTGGGTTTCAAAGATGAGGTACAATATGTATTTTAAAATTACGTTGCACACGACAAACATTTACAGTATTTTTAAAAAAGATGTGGTACAAAAGACAATGTAAAATATCTGATTAGTATTTGTGTATATTCATTACATGTTGACATGATTATATTTTAGATAAACAAGGTTAAATAAAATAGATTTTTTTTTTTTGAGTTGGAGTCTCACTCTGTTGCCCAGACCTGAGTGCAGTGGCCGCTCCCGGCCACCGCAGCCTCGACCTGCTGGGCTCTGGCGATCCTTCCGCATCAGCCTTCCAAGTAGCTGGAACTACAGGCACGCACTACCACGCCTGGCTAATTTTATTTTGATTTATTGTAGAGATGAGGTCTTGCCTGCCCAGGCGGGTCTCGAACCCACGGGCTCAGGCAATCCACTCACCTCAGCCTCCCAAAGGCGCGGGATTACAGGCTGAGCCACTGAGCCCAGGTATAAAATAGATTTTAAAAATTAATTCCACAGGTATAGTGGCTCACATCTGTAATCCCAACACTTTGGGAGGCCGAGGTGGAAGAATTGCTTGAGCCCAGGAGTTTAAGGCGAGCCTGGGCAACATAGTGAGACCCCATCTCTATTAAAAAAAAAATGTAAAACCAAAATTAATTCCGTTTCTTTTTTTGGTTTTAATGGGGCTGCTAGAGAATTTAAAACTACATTTGTGGCTCATGTTGCATTTCTATGGGGCAGCATTGCTCTGAAGCACCTCCAGGTATAAATGTCTATGGAGAATTTATTTGCGGAAAACATAAAACACACCCAATTACTGACGTCAGACATGCTTTGCAAGATTATTATGAGAATCGTCACTACGCCAGTCACTTGGACCAGATCTCTAATCGCACTCCTATTTCTACTGCAGGGTGCGTAGACCTGTCAGGTGAAACGCTGTGTGGATGTCCCTTCCTGGACACCTGACAGTTGACATCCTGTCTACTCACTGCCAGGAAGCCAAGGGGACATCACTCATCTCCATGGTTTCTAAGCATACACAAATCCATGGAAGGATTTACTCAGTGACATTTTTGACTCATACGAGGTTGTGAGTTCTATCCCTTAATTGTCCCACCTGCCATCTCTGTCCCCATCACATGACAACCAATTATTGTCTTTGGCTGTGTATACAGGGAAATAAACTGCCACACACAGAAAATCCTGAAAGCTCACTTGCTGGGACCCATGGAGTCCCCATATGTGCAAGAGTGCCAGTTCTGGATGATTAAACATTTGCTCTACAGACAAATTTTTGAAAACGGAATGCTTTTCCAAACACCAAGGACAGACTGTGAGTTAAGGGAATTCAGCTGAGGTAGATCCACCATCACTCCCTGGCTTGTCTATTCAAGAGAGCCAGCTTTGAGCAATTTGGTTTCTCCAAAGCAGGTCACAGACCTGGCCTTTGTGGTGCCAGACAGCTCTTCTGTGACTTCTTTGAAATCTAACTACAGGCTTCCTGTTTCCGAAAGATAAACATGGTGCACCTTGTTATCCAACTGAATGACATGACCAGAGAGAGTCTCTTAAATGCAGTCTTTGTTGCTGAGCTGGGCACTTGGGTGACCTCAGCTGGTTTTTGAGTCCATTTCAAGGATATCTCTACAGTGTGAGAAGTTTTGGGGGCACAGAGGAGTAGGGACTCAGTGGTTAAGACATATTTTCTTCGTGACCAGTTAAGATCAACTTTCACCCTGTCCCAGAGGCCAGGGGAAGCCAGGAGGCAGTCATGTAACAAGAGAGAACTCCACAGACTTGAGGCTGGGAGAAGGGCAGGCTGGCCCAGGAAGTTCAAAGACAATCCTGGAAGAAATCAGAACTGTTGGTGGGCAATTCCCTCCAGTTCTCTTCCAGCATCATTCTTTGCTGCAAGAGGATCCCTTTCAAGGTCAAGGTCATGGGAACAAAAGGGAAGATACATTTCTCATGGCAGAACCCCGAGGTAGGAAATGGAGTAAATTTCCTAGCACTTTGTTGGCACCATGGCTAAGCCTTCAAGCATAATATTTCAACCACAATTTGGTCTTCAGACAAAAGAAAACACCAGCTCAGCCTGTGTGAGCTCCACAGTCAGTAGAAAGAGTTGTTCTACCCAGCATGGAAAGAGAGTCAGGCGGCTGACGGGGGAGGGGGAGGGAGAGAAGGTGGGTCAGGGCCTAGAGGCTGGGTTTGAACCCCAGGGGAGACCCATGATGCTGCTGTGACAAGACCAGTGGAGAAAGAGTCGAGGCAGGTAGACGCGTAGCCTAGAAGTACTAGAATGTCAAGATGGTGGAGACTACAGCTCTGTCCTGGGTCCAGCAAGGAGCTGAGGTCTTCAAGCAGGTGACATGGTTTGGGGGAAAACAAAGAAAGAAACAAAGAAACCCATTCGGTGGTGGTGTAGATGGTTATGAGCATCATCTGTCATACTTATGGATGAAGACAGGGAACACAATGTTGGGGGTGCAGGAGAGGAAGGGAGGTGTGCATTTGGAAACAGAGAAGGATTTGACAGGGGAGGCGGGTGGTTTGGGGGAGTCAGAAAAGGAGAGATCAAAGATGACTCGTATACCCCTGCCCCTATTTCAGGACTGCTTAGAGCTGCCCCAGCCCAGACAACATCTTTCTTTTCTTTTTTTGAGTCAGGTTCTCACTCTGTCTCCCAGGCCGGAGTGCAGTGGCACAATCATGGCTCATCATGGCCTCAACCTGCTGGGCTCAGGTTATCCTTCTGCCTCAGCCTTCCAGTAGCTGGGACTATAGGTGCCCGCCACCACGCCTGGCTAATTTTTTATTTATTGTAGAGACAAGGTCTCGCCAAATTGCCCAGGTTGGTCTTGAACCCTAGGCTCAGGCAATTTACTTGCTTCTACCTCCCAAAGTGCTAGGATGACAGGTGTGAGCCACCATGTCTGGCAACAGATGACGTCTTTCTTATACAAACACTTTCATCCAACATACCCTTAATATTTGCTAGCAACAGGTGTTCATTTTTATCACTTAGAAGAAGATAGCTTTGGGTGCTTTGTCCAGGGTGTTACTTCTTGGCCCCAGCTCCCTGCCATGTGACAAACCACCTGAGCACTGAACTCTCCTCTAGCTTGTTAAAAATGAACCTCCCAGGAGTCAGTACTAAATATCCAAAGGAGTTGCCGTCATCTTAGCAGATAACTATGTGCTGTGTCTATGGAACAGTCACAGCAAAGAAAAACCACGTGCATAAGGAAGAGGAAAGAAAGATAAGAAGCAAAGCTATATCATTTACATGGGACATCTAGCTTAAATGATTAAACAACTTAAGCTCTGCGCACACACACACACACAAACACACACACACACACACACACACACACACACACACACACACACACACACACACACACACACAATACAGACAAGTTAAATCATGTTTGTGAATGTTTTCCTCAGGGGTATTTGACCCAGGATACATTACAATGTAGGACTCGCCCTCTGCGGGCTCAGACAGGCCTCTCACCTTCTACCAAATTGATCCTTTTTTTTTTTTTTTTTTTAAATTTGAACTGGAGTCTCACTCTGTCTCCCAGGTTGGAGTGCAGTGGCATGCTCATGGCTCACCACAGCCTCGACCTCCTGGGCTCAGGCGATCCTTCTGCCTAAGCCTCCTGAGTAGCAGAGACTATAGGCATGCACCACCATGCCCAGCTAATTTTTAAATTTTTTTGTAGAGACAAGGTCTTGGTCTGTTGCCCAGGCTGGTCTCAAATTCCCAGGCTCAAGCTATCCTGTCGCCTCAGCCTCCCAAAGTGCTGGAATTACAAGCATGAGCCTCTACGCTGAGCCTGAGCCTTTCTTATAGGACAGCCCAGAAATGCAGGCCAACTACTTTATCTGCTGACCTACTGAAAATAAAATAAAAGCACGTATGACTTCCAGAATTGTAGGGAAAACTGGCTCCATGGACATCATGACTAATAGTGTACTGGGCCAGCCGGACACCTTCCTAAGGAATTTTCAAAGGCAATTCTGCCTCTACTCTGTGTTCCTTTTGCCTTGACCTCAAAACCTAACTCCTAGGTAAGATACGACTCCACTGTGCTCCTGAGTACCGAAAGGTCATCGTTATAGGCTGGCCAACATTGAGACTGTTTGGGCAGGGCTTTGGGTGAAGGAGGGGCTTGGGATCATCTCTTTTACCAGGGGTGGTAGTACCTCAGCATCAGATGCAACTCGGAGGACCTGGAGGGTGAGAATTGGGAGAGCTAGTTTATGGTCTACAGGAACCCTGAGAGGCTACCCTCCTATCATCTGCTTCCTGTGGATGGAGGTTACACAGATTTGATTAAAACTGTGTAAATCATTTGAGAATGGAGACTGCTTATGCCCACACAGCTTCATTATTAGGACTGAGAATCGAGACCATCTGTGTCAACACAACTTAACTCTTTCTTCCAGAATCTTCTTGTCCCAAAAGTCAAGGCAGTAAACCAATAAATAACTTCACTGTTTGCTGCAGGAAATTCCTACAAAATAATTTGCCCTGGAAAACAGTGTGTTCACCTGAAAAAGCAGCTCACATATCAAACAAGAGTTGACTTGTCAAGACTCACTGGCCGTATCCACCAAGCCCTAGCTGTTATGGCACACACTTCAAAAATATCTTGTAAGTCCCCCACCTTGAAAACTGCAGCTTGAAGGACTTGGGCCCACATCCCCAAATCCTATAAATACACCTCCCAACTCTCTCTTGCTTAGACTCTAATAAGACTTTATCCTGGTGATGATCTTCAGCAAATTCAATGAGCTTAGCTTTACTTTATTAATAGGTCTTTCTAATGGAGTTTTGTAGAGTCAATATGGACACAACACATTATTTTTGGTCTCTTGGAAACAGGAAACATATACATAAAAGTTAGCTTACAACTCATAAGGGTTGGGGTAATGATTAAATAGTCATTTTTCCTCAGTAATCAAGTAATAAGGTTTTCTCAGGGTTCCTCTTCTGGAGACAAAACCTGGTGTTAGAACACCTGCTATGGCAAATTTCTTTTCTTTTTATTTTTTTTAATTAGAGTCTCACTTTGTCGCCCAGGCTGGAATGCAGTGTCATGCTCACAGTTCACTGCAGCCTCGACCTGCTGGGCTCAGACAGTCCTTCCACCTCAGCCTTTCAAGTAGCTGGAACCACAGGCATGTGTCACCGTGTTCAGTTGACTTTTTGATTTATTGTAGAGACGAAGTCTCACCATGTTCCTCAGGCTAGTCTCGAACCCCTGAGCTCAGGCAATTCTCTCACCTCCACCTCCCAAAGTGCTAGGATTCCTGTCGTGAACCACCGTGCCAGGTGCTATGGCAGATTTCAAGTGTACATCTTACTTCCATTTTTTCTACTTTTTTACATGACTCCGTGTTTTACAAATTTTCAACAGCGAGACATTAATTTGAGGGTGAGTGGAAGGAACCAGAGCAAAAAGCCACAAGAAGGAATTAACACCCAAGTGTAAATTAGAAATGACCAAGTCTTAATTAAACACACACACAGTATATAAAATACCCATTTAAAATCTTATCTCATTAAATAAGCAAGGTCACTTAATCCCATTAACATCAATATAAATACAGAAAAGTTGGACAGTTCTAACCACACTGCCTTGTTATCTTAAGAAGCCTTTGGGGGGTGTTTGAGGAAACACAACAGAAAATAACATTTCAACAGTCTGGGGCGGACCCAGACCCCACTTTTTAGTATGTTTGCTTTTTAGAGCACTTAAGTGATTCATGCATTCATGCCAAGGACAGAACGTGCGAGATCATAGTACTGATTTACTGGAAAGCAAAGTTCAGCTTCCACTGTAAAACCAGGCAACCCACACAAGACAAGCTGAGCAGCTCACAAATAATGACAGCCCCAGCTGTCTTAGCCAGGGCAGCATCTCCTTGTGCCCGGGTCCTGTGCCTGTGCGAATGCACTAAATCACAGACGCCCCAGCTGCTGTAAACCACGGCCACAACGGCAGCTGGGCTTGGGCAAGCTCCCTCAGCCGGAGCTAGCTGGGAGGGCCTTCCCTCTGCAGCTACAAGGGAAGGCAGCAAGCCGGCGATTCCTGATCCCAACCGGGGCTTCCTGTTACCTTAAAGAAACTCCCTCGCTTGTCCAGACTGCGGGCACCCATGGTCCAAGCTGACATTCCCCCCAGCGAGGCTCCACTGCACGCTGGGGACTCCTGAAGGTAGAGACATTTTTTAATGGTTAGTCCAGCCTGTAGGAAATTCCTTTCTAAGCCGCAGAACACTCACAACAACAGTCCTGCCAAGATCTTTTTCCGTCAACAACACAGTGCCATTTATTTCCCACCAGGCTCTCACATCTCTCCTTGTAGCCTGATTTCCTGCCCTAGCCAGCACGGTTCCTGGCCCGTGCCCCACCTCCCACCCCTGCAGCCGACGTACAAGGTTCTTAGGACTTCGGGAAGCATAATGATTGCTTTGTGTGTTTGCTTGACCTCACACTCAGGACTGATATTATTGTCCCCATAATCTGCCTTGAAAGTTTATGGATTTAACGTGGCTGATCACAGAAGGACAGTCAAAGAATGAGGTTCTGTATGTCCCAGGAAGTCCTGCTGGAAGGCGGTGAGGTCATTCTTCTCTCTGCTGGCCCTTTCCCCCAAGTAAGGTCACCAGAAGGGCACTGGGAAGAAAACTTCTATTTTCTCCTTAGAAATCAGCAATATTTGGATAAAATCCCGTGTCACTGTTTACAGAGATCAGTTCCCGGACGGGGCTGACATGTAAACAGATTCATGATTATCCAAGGGAGGGTGCACTTTGGGACGTGGAGGAAAATGTAAAGGCAGGATAACGACATAGTTCTAAATTATAACTGTGGCTATTTGAGCTTGGAATTTCTCCCTGCTTGAGGACCAAAACCCAATAATCAGGCTGGGCGTGGTGGCTCATCCCTATAATACCAGTACTTTGGGAGGCCAAGGTAGGAGGATCGCTTGAGCCCAGGAGTTTGACACCAGCCTGGGCAACATAACAAGACCTTTTCTCTACAAAAATAAAAATAAAAAATATAAAAATTAGCCAGGTGTGGTGACACATGTCTATAGTCCCGGGAGGCTGAGGCAGATCGCCTGAGTCCAGGAGGTTGAGGCTGTGGTAAGCCATGATCGTGCCACTGCACTCCATCCTGGGCCACAGATTGAGACCCCAAATCAAAATAATCATCATCATCATCAAGATTATCATCAATCATCATCATTATCCTTCCCTCTGGGCCACAAAGCCTTCAACATTCACTTCTAAGTGAAACACACACACATCTCAGGCAGCTGACCTGGCCCAGGCTGATGTACATTGATGGGAGGCTGGGAGAGCACCCCCAGACCCATACCTGCCCAGCAAAGCTGCACCAAGAGCAAGTATAAAACCGTCATCTCCTTCCTCATTCATTCCTTCTCGCCATAACACACGTAGGATGGAGCTCCTCCTGGTGTGACCAACACAGTGAGGGGACAGTAATGGAAATGGTAAATGAGACCATCTCTAGCACCATCAAAGATTACCAAAAGTGGTTTGACTGCAGGGAGGTAGGGGAAGAGGCAGGGGCTAATGCCAAGGCAGACACTGTGGGTTTACTGAGGCCGTTTCATTATTAGCTGGGGGGCAGAGAGCCAGCGGCACAAAAGGGACATTGAGGGTGGCGTTAGGGAATCTCAGCAAATGAGAAAGCATACATCCATGGCTCGGAAGAACATTCCAGAGCACGGGCAGTGATGTCTACACAGGGCTCCTTTCGGCCGTGACCTGCCTCCCTGCTAGCATTCATTATAAGTGGTGATGGCTGCTTGTGGAGTCCCATGTAGAAAAACACCAAGACACAATGCACTCCTGCCCTTCTTCCGGAAATTTCCCCACCTGAGTCATCCCATGGCTCAGTCCCCTTAAAGGTTAGGAGGGGTCTTCCCTGCATTTCTCTCCACTTATGATACTGCTGGGATGAAGGCCAGGGCTCCAAAACCCTCCTGAGAATGCGGGTGCGGTTCTGCCGACTCCAGAGGTCTAGGATCTGGGCCCATCACTCCTCAACAGAGTCTGCAGGTTGGAGCAACTCCAGAAAGAAAACTCAGTGCTGGGTTCAGAACTAAGGCAGACGGGAGCCACACCGCCACCTTGGGGAAAAAGCACTGACCTACTGGACCCAAAAGCACACAGATAACCAAGTACACCCTGTTTGAATTCGAGCCCAGTGCCTGCAAATCCTTTTCTTTCCAAAGTTTTCTCGGCCGGAGGTTTAAAGCGCCTTGTAGTGCAGGAATTGCCAAGTGAGAGCCAAGTCTCATTCCTCATCCAGACCTGGGTTTCTTTGTTCTGTCTGAAGTTTTCCATACACAAACCCTTCATGACGAGCCTGGGAAGCTGGGAATATTGCCTATATCAGGGGAGCTGTTTGAGTTTCAGAAATGCAGCTGTTCGTCTGCTCGGAGTTGCCTGGACGCTGCATGCTCCAGTCTACCATCCAGTTTGGAGTCCATGCCGGGCAGACAGATCCGTCAGATGGCTTCAACACCCACAGGTGACATTTGTCCTCCACAAGCCTGTTCCAAGATGGGACAAGAACAGGTGACAGGAACACACTGCGGGTGTCACATCAGGTATGTTTCCTGGAATAAATGCTGGGGACCATCCACCAGTCCAAGCAGACGGTACATAGCTTATCATGACTTTAAAAAATAAAGTTCTTCTTTTTTTCTTTTTTTTTTTTTCCAGTTTTGATCTTTATTCAAGAGACCAGATGGATTATTTTCTATTTTTGTAGAGATGTGGTCTCGCCATGTTGCCCAGTCTGGTCTTGAATTCCTGGGCTCAAGCAATCCTCCTGCCTCAGCTTTCCAAAATGCTAGGATGGCAGGTGTGATCCACCGTGTCCAGCCAAAAATAAAAGATCTTAAGAGCCCCAAAGAAGGTCCGGTTTAAGGTCTTTCCTGTCATAGCTACCATTTCCTTCCCAAACCATAACCTCTAATACTCTGACACAATAGGGACAGCAATTCAATACAATTTAACATGATAACGTCTCCCTTCCCCTTGTGCTTTCCCCATCATTTCTCCTGAAGATGCCACCCGGCAGTTTCATCCTAAAACCACCCCAGTAACAGGCTGAACTAAGAAACAAAAAGGTACCGTAGCTGGAAAGGCTGTGAAATTCCTCCAGGCTTACTGGTGGAAGCTTCCTCTTTTCCGGGTGTCCCTGAAGCAGATTCTTGAATACACGAGCTCAGCACATCCAGGGGATCCTTCCAGATGCTAGCTCAAAGCTAGCAAGAAGAAAAAAAAAAAGGCAGCCCTAATGGAACTAAGGACACAGCAAACATTTTGGAGCTGCCAAGCTGTTTCAATAACAGCACTGAAAGAATGTAAACGGAGTTGGTCGCGCTGGTCGGGGCTTGGGACGAAGGCAGGAAGTGACTATTCCTTGCTCTCCCTCTCCCTGAAATGCCAGACTTTGTCACTGTGTAGTAAGCCCAGTGGTGGCTCTCCATGTGGCCCCAAGAGCGACTGCTGAGGTAAACAAGGTCTGCCCTTAAAAACAGAACTCTCAGGCCCCCTGGCTGGGCTCCAGGCTGCTCTGGCTGCCCGGGAACGAGACTGCTGGGTCTCCAACCCATTCCAAGGACAGCCACTGAGGCCAGGGCTGAGGCCGCCACCTGGACTTTGACTGGGGGTGGCCGACTGGGATGGAGACACAGAGACTCTGATTTCCAGTTCACGGATCAGCGGAGCTGGGTTGAGTCACTGGCATTCTTCCAGGGTTTGTTCTGTCTGGACACAGGCCAGGTCTTGGCAAGACAGAGGGTCTGAGATGTATAAAGAGATGGGCCTGTCTTCCCCTCCCCTCCTCGACGGCCCTCCTCCCTCCTCTTCTTTCCCCTTAATGTATTTAGTCAAACTGTACCCTTCCTATTTTAAAGGAGGGGGCCTATTTTACATTATTTTATTCACTGACAAGTAAATATAGCATATATTTATGGCATGCAACATGATGTTTTAAAATAAGTACATATGCCAGGCTCGGTGGTTAACACCCATAATCTCATCTCTTTGGGAGGTAGAGTAAGAGGATTGTCTGAGCCCAAGGATTTGAGACCAGCCTGAGCAACTTGGCAAGACCTTACTCCACAACACATCAAAAAATTAGCTGGGCATGGTGGTGCACGCCTATAGTTCCATCTACTTGGAAGGCTGAGATGGAAGGATTGCCTAAGCCTAGTAGGTTGAGGCTGCGGTAACCAGGAGCGTGCCACTGCACTCCAGCCTGGGTGACAGAGTGAGACTCCGACTCAAAAAAAAAAAAAAGGGAATATGTACACACTGTGGTGTGGAATGGTTAAATCAAGATAATCCACACAGGGACCACTTCACATATTTATCATTGTTGTAGCAAGGACACAGCTACTTCCTAGGAATTGTCAAATATACAATGCCTTGGTATTCACTAGTGTCACAGCCCATCTCGGGCTTATTTCTCCTGTCTAACTGAAAGTCTGCATCCTTAGACCAGCATCACCTCAGCCCTGTCTCCCCTCACCCTTCCTATTCTATGTGCATTAGGTCGCAAGTGCAAACCCCCGAGAAGCAGCAACTGCAATCACACTGGAGCCCACCACTCCCAAGTCTGGTCTGAAAGCCACGGAGCGCGTTCGAGGCCCAGGTCCTCACCTCCGAGCTGTGTGAGAGTTGGCCGCAAAGGTTTTCTCATCACCACCCTCTTTTCCTTCCTAGTGGCTGAATGAGGCCAAGCAGCACAGACTTCAGTCTTAGTAAACAAAACTTCGTTACTGTAATTATTTTACAAACTGACTGAAATAGGAGAAAGTGACTCACCCGCGGGGACCTGTCAGGGCAAGTCCAAATCTGAGAAACACACGTCACCTTCTCTCCTGGTTCTTCCTCAGCACCCATGGCCACAGGTCTCTGTTTTTAATGCTTTTCGTCTTTTCTAAGGGGGGGGGGGAGGGGGTGGCGCTGTGTCTGGATTCAGGGAAGGTCTCTGAATATTTCCGTAATTATCTTTGTATTACTCAGGATTTTACAAGCTGGACAGAAAAACGTTATTCCAGGCTCTGGCTTGACAATTTAAGCTATGTGAATTTTTAGCATTTTAAAAAAGTATCTTGTATCACTCTCCAACACCAGTCTCCCCTCACTTAATAGTCACATTTTTTTTAACAGTTTTAAGATCATGAAAGTTTTCCACAGAAAAGAGAAAGTAATGTATGAGAAAGCGAGAGACCAGAAGTAAAGAACTTTACTCCCAGGCCCTCAACTCAATAATTGTGCTTTTAAAGAGGAGCAGGGACAATTGTCAGTGCCTCCATTTTTTAATTTAATTATTAGTGTGTGTGTGTGTGTGTGTGTGTGTGTGTGTGTGTGTGTGTGTGTGTGTGTCAGGGTCTCATTCTGATGCCCAAGCATCAGGTATCTTTTTGTTTCTTAGTCCAGCCCGTTACTGGGGTGGTTTTAGGATGAAACTGCTGGGTGGCATCTTTGGGAGAAATGATGGGGAAATCACAAAGGGAAGGGAAACATTATCATGTTAAATTGCATTGAATTGCTGTCCTTAGCGAGTCAGGATATTAGAGGTTATAGTTTGGGAAGGAAATGGTAGCTACGACAGGAAAGACCTTAAACAGGACCTTCTTTGGGGCTCTTAAGAACTTCATTTTTGGCTGTGCAGGATGGTTTACACACATGCAGTGGCATAATCATGGCTCAGCACAGCCTCGACCTTCTGGGCCTAAGAGATCCTTCTGCCTTAGCCTCCCGAGTAGCAGGGACTACGGGCACTAACCACCATGCCTGGCAAATTTTTAAAAAATTTTTCATAGAGAGGTATTGCTATGTTGCCCAGGCAGGTCTCGAACTCCTGGTTTCAAGCAATCCTCCCACCTCAGCCTTTCGAAGTGCTGGGATTGTAAGCGTGAGTCACCATACCCTGCCAAAGTCTAACTTTTACTCCCTAAAAACAAAACATAACTATAAAGAGCCTACTATAGAACGAAAGAACCTTATCAATAACATAAGCAGTGCATTAACACACACCTTTTATGCATTCATGACATACCTAACTTTCTATTGATCTTTTTCTCAATATTTCTGGGCTACACGGCTTGTCCCAGAGTTCTTTTTAAATCTCTAAAAATATTTTCCAATATATTTGTGAAAAAATCCACGTGTAAGTGGACCTGTACAGTTCAAATCTGTGTTGTTCAAGGGTCAACTGTATTTTCAAATCTCCTCACCTGAAAAGCACCACGTGTGATAGTGGTCACATAACTCCGCGCATGTGTGCAGTGACTTTATACAACAGTTCAGTACAGAAGTGTCACAAGTCACCTTGGTTCTCCATCCAAGGGATCCTACGAACAGAGAAACCATACACTGTAGGAAACTCTTCAAGGTCTCCTTGTCAACCTGCTAGCACCTGAGACTAGAGTTTTCTTTTCCAAGGTCTCCGTCCATAATGGTAAAAGAGTCTATGACTTTTCACTAGCGATTGTAACCTGGCAGGGCACGGTGGCTCACGCCTGTAATCTCAGCATTTTGGGAGGCTGAGGTGAGAGAATTATCTGAGCTCACAGATTCAAGACCAGCCTGAGCAACATGGCGAGACCTCTTTTCTACAATAAATCATAAATTAAGCTGGATGTGGTGGCGTATGCCTGTAGTTCCAGCTACTTGGAATACTGAGGCACAAGGATTGCCTGAGCCCAGCAGGTTGAGGCTGCAGTGGCCATGAACATACCACTGCACTCTAGCCTGGATGACAGAGTGAGACTCTGACTCAAACAACAACAAAAAAAGGAGAGATTGTAGCCTGGCAATTCCTGGATTGCTTCCATGCTGCAGACATAATACATTCAGTAATACATTTTCAAAAAAAAACAAAAACCTTTGAGTTGGGGTCTCATTCTGCTGGGGTCTCATTCTCAGGCGGGAGTGCAGCGGCACAATCACTACAGGTGTGCACCACCACCTGGTTAATATTTTGATTTTTTTTTTTTTTGTAGAGACCAGGTCTTGCTATGTTGCTCAGGTTGGTCCCAAACTCCTGGGCTCAAGCAGTCCTCCCACCTCAGCCGCCCAAAGTGCTGGGATTACAGGCATGAGCCACCATGCCTGGCATTCATTTTCAAAATTTTTGAATTGTCTCCAGAGATCCTGAGACAAGGATTCAGGTTCAAGTAGAGATGACTTCAGGTAACACTGAAAAGGGAGTGGAAATGTGACTCAGGAAGGGAGGGTCACCAGTACCAGGTTCATCACCCAGCAAGGAGCTACAGTGGGCCACTGGACTTCGACCTCTCTGGGCAACTCTGGGAGCCGATGTTGACCAGGCCTGAGTTGTCCCAAAAGAGGGAGGAGGGAGCTGTGGTCTTTGTCCACTAACTCCCTCCAGTCATTGGCTGAGAGATGCCTCCAGGAGACTTTAGTTCACCAGAACTTCCAACAAGTCTGGTAGAACTTAAAGATGTTTATCCATCATCTTATCTGTTGCTGACTTCAAAGATCTTGGAATGAACTAAATGACATGGTGATAAAGAAAAAGACAACCTCAAACCATAAGAACCTTAGAAAAGGAAGGAAATACCCAATTCCTGAACAAACCCGAAACCCACAGGTCATAAGAGAGAAGATAGATAAGTGGGACCTTATTAAACTGACAAGCTTCTGCAAAGCCA
>NW_007251414.1:781262-783729 GCF_000164805.1 Carlito syrichta | reverse complement strand
CAGGGTGCCTGAATGAAACGTAATTGTATACCTAACCCTTAACTGTACCCCACAAAACCATAATAAAAAATATTTAAAAAAAAAAAAGAAAAAGCCCATCCAACCAGAACGGGACTTGTCAGTGGCACCTTTGAGGGGAATTTCTTAGATGAAGGCAGTAGACAGAGATCTCTGGACCATCTGAAGAAGATGCTTCCATTTGGGAGTGAGAAGGGCAGCCAAAAGCTATGTTTTGACCTCTTCTGTTGCCACTGCAAAGGTGAGTGGAAGCTTTGCTGTATTTATCTCTCTCTCCCTCTCTCTCTTTTTTGAGTTGGAGTCTCACTCTGTGGTCCAGACTGGAGTGCAGTGGCACGCTCACAGCCACTGCAACCTTCACCTGCTGAGTTCAGACAATCCTTCCACCTCAGCCTTCCAAGTAGCTGGAACTATAGGCGCATGCCACCAAGGTCGGCAAATTTCTTGATTTATTGTAGAGATGAGATCTCATCAATTGCCCAATGAGATCTCATCGAACCCCTGGCTCAGGCAATCTTTTCACCTCAGCCTCCCAAAGTGCTGGGATTACAGACAGGAGCCATCGCGCCTGGCTCGATCTGTTATTTTAAACTTAGTGGACTCTATCGTTTTAGAGGTTGAAGAGTACAGCTTCATTATGAAATAGCTACAACACTAGATATTTTGTAATTCTTAGACAATCAGTAAGAAAAGCAGAAGCAATTCTCCACAGAAACTCTAGGAATATTATTTTACCCAGTAATGGGTTACTGAATTTCTAAGCTCAATATTCTTCTGATTTTTTGTTTTGTTTACTAACAGCCTATGCCATTAGTGAAGTAAAGAAGAAAGAACATTTACAAAGCCCAAATGGCTGCATAAAAATGTCCTGGGTCTGCTGGGTGTGGTGACTCACGCCTGTAATCCTAGCACTTTGGGAGGCAGAGGCAAGAGGATTGCCCGAGCCCACAAGTTCAAGACCAGTCTGGGCAACATGGTGAGACCTCGTCTCTAAAAAAAAAAAAAAATGCCCTGCATCAAAATATCAAGACAGCCACCTGTGTGAAGGAGAAAAAAGAGACATCATCCCTGTATAATGAACTAGCCCCGAGGACACATTGTCTGGAAACTTACAACCTGATCTGCTTCCGTTCCTTCATTTTGATACTGCATATGCTGATGTCTTTCCAACCTTTTTCTTCACTATTAGAATAAGGAACCTCCCCTTCCCCTTTATTCAGTGATATGCTGGAAAGTGTATAACAACTGGCTTTCTGAGGGAAAAAAAAAAAGCCCCAAGTTTTTGCATTTGTCTATTTTTCGGTTAAGTACTCCCATCATGGCTGACATCAGGCTCCCAATGTGAGTGACATCAACACTTGGAAAATACATGAAAACTTAACAATCAGCTCTCGCAAGCAGGGATACCCAGCTGTAGTCCACCACAATATTTAACTCACCAATTATAGACCACAAGGTCTCTGAGGAGGTAGCTTTCATTGGACTCTTCATAGAGTTAAGTAACAAACGATAGCAAAAGAAAGAAACCAGATATCTCAACCGAAACCAGCGCTTTATCCGTGAAACCACATGATTTGTCACTAGCAGGGCATAAAATATTTCTGGCTATCATCTCAACCAAGTTAAATGTTGCCATCAGGAAAAGTCGAAGGAAGCCATATGTTCAGTTGGTTATTTTGTTTTGTTTTATTTTATTTATTTTGAGTCAGAGTGTCACTCTGTTGCCTAGGCTGGAGTGCAGTGGCATACTTATGGTCACTGCAACCTCTACCTGCTGGGCTCAGGCGATTCTTCCACCTCAACCTTCCAAGTAGCTGGGACTACAGGCGCACACCACCACGTCCAGCTAAATTCTTGATTTATTGTAGAGACAAGGTCTTGTCAAGTTGCCCAGGCTAGTCTTGAACCCATGGGCTCAGACCATCCTCTCATCTCCTCTTCCCAAAGTGCTGGGATTACAGGTGCAAGCCACCATGTCTGGCTTAGGCTGTTGTTTTAGACTTAGTGGATTCCATCTCTTTAGAGGTTGAAGAGGACAAGATCTTCCTTTAGGGAATCAGACATTGGGGATCTCATCTGCTTAGTACTAGTGTCTCCAATACCTTACATGGTGCCTGGTGCATAAATGCTCAGTAGGTGTTTGCTGATTAAGTACATAAGATTTTAGAGAATCTTCTAGGCTTATCAGAAGGGTTTTTAAATAATTGTTTCCTCAACAGCTTAAGATAGTAGAAAGAACCATTGCTTCAAGAATGGCAAGGAAAGAGAAAATGCCAGGAACAGAACATACCATGATCTTGACCCACATCACATGCTGGGAAAAACATTTATACTACCTTGAAATATCAAAGGAACTCCAAAAGAGTTAGTCCACATATTCTCTCTGTGGTTGGATTCTTTCTTTCTTTCTTTCTTTCTTTCTTTCTTTCTTTCTTTCTTTCTTTCTTTC
>NW_007251414.1:777987-781118 GCF_000164805.1 Carlito syrichta | reverse complement strand
TTCCTTCCTCCCTCCCTCCCTCCCTCCCTTCCTTCCTTCCTTTCTTTCTTTTGAGTCAGAATCTCACTGTCGCCCAGGCTGGAGTACAGTGGCACGCTCACGGTCACTGCAGCCTCGACCTGCTGGGCTCAGGTGATCCTTCCGCCTCAGCCTTCCAAGTAGTCAGAACTACAGGCACGAGTCACCACACCCGGCTAATTTTTTGATTAATTGCAGAGATGACATTTTGTCAAGTTGCCCAGGCTGGTCTCAAACCCCTGGGCTCAGTGAAATCTCTTGCCTCAGCCTTTCAAATGAGTGCTGGGATTACAGGCATGAGCCTCCATGCCTGGTTATGGTTGGATTTTTCTTGCAGTCTGTGACCTGAAGGCCTTTCCTCTCCCTAGAAAATAAAGACCCGCCTGTTCTCTGCAAATCCCCAGCCAACCGTGTTTCTCAACTTGTTCATTTTTTGATAAATCAGAATTCTAGAGAAGTCTCCAGGGTGTGCATACAAGCCATCATATTAGCATTGGAGACCACAAAGTGAGAAAAAAAAAATCTACCAAAACAAATGTGAAACTCCCCGTGAAATATACCTGGCCAAGCAAATCTCCTGCTCCATGTGTATGGGCGCCTGTACTTGTATCCGTGTGTTGTCAGCATTACAGTTTCACAGTTCCCACATCTGCCCTTACGAAGTGGTTGTGGAACAAAGTGGCCTCCTCTGGAGAATGTCCTCCTTCCCAGCCTCCGGATTCCATGTGGGCCAGTCAGCAGAAATGAACGTCTAATATCAAAATAACAAGGCACCAAAACACATGCTATACATAGTAAGCACTCTAATAACATGTATTAATACCCTCCCACAACCAGATTCCAGAAATTGCAAGGGAGATGCATCAAGAGAGAAGCAGCTCTCCTCCAAAATAACCAGTCTTTTTGTGTGTCTACAAAAGAGACATGCAAACTCACATCACACTCTCAGAAATAGCTGTCGCCATCACCGAAAATGTGGTTTTGTGACAGCAATTGTGTCTCAGATATTCAGGCATGTTAAGCCTCTCTCTCTCGACTGACCAATGGCATCCATGTCTTTTGCTGGGCAAGATAAGTATGTACCACTGGGGTAATGCACAAACCCAGTTTCAGGTCACTCCGTTTTGAACGGGTTTGTAGCTACCAAATGATTTCTGCTAGGCTCTGCAGGCTCTCTAAAGCTTAGGGTTTTTCTCTCAAGGGTCTGTCCCACTTCGATCCTCTTGTTCAGGTGTCTGACCCTTCCTAGGGCAGGGGAGCAAGACAGGGAAGGTGGGGTGAGTGGGAGACCAAGGCGGAGGGGAGGGAACCAGACCACCTCTTATCTACCGAGAGTTTTGGCGAGTGGGTGCAAACCCATGTCTGAGGAAGACTGCTTTGGGTCATACTGATGGCCAAAGGGCCAGACTTCTGGAAAAAGAAGAGTAAAAGATGCAGATTTCAAATGGACCATGGCTGGATGGTCTGAATGAATGCTGGAAACAGTGCCATTGACCTTGTCTGGGTTCATGGGCCACCCACGGAGATGCGAGTGGGCCACTTATATTCTCAGGGTTGGGGGCAAGAGAACAGATTGAGTCTCATACATACTTTATATCTGAAGACTTAAAGATTGAACATCACGACTATGAACTGTTAGCTAAAATTGGCTCCATTCTCCTACCAGGACAAATGGGTCTTGATGAGGACTTGAAAGGCCCAGTCTCAATTTAAAATTTTCAGACTCCTTGTGTCTGTGCCTGAACATGGAGACATAGGGCAATCCTGAGCCTGCCCCATGGCCTGTCGCCCTCTCCCCTTCCTCCAGCAGCTCTGTGAACACCCCAGCCTTCATGTCTAAACCCTGTCCATCCCGATATCCCTCCCACACCTTCCAGCCTGGGGAAGTTTCTCCAGAAGCAGAGTCAACTCTGGGGAAGAGGTATTTGGGAGATAGTGAAAGCGGGTGTAGGCCATGTGGGCCGGGGTTCCAGAGTTCTGGACATCTGGAACACGGGCGAGACAGAGAGGGGAGTGTTGACCCAAGACTGGCACAACCCATTCTCCCTGAAGACTTCTCCTGCTGTGGGGAGGGGCGGGGTTATGTTGGAATTAAGTGCATGTCTTTGGGCACCACCGGGTAGCAGATGGGACCATCTTAGGGTTCACAACAGAATGGACAGAGCTCCCACTACAGTTTTAGTCCCCTCCACCTCCATCCAATCTCAGTTTGCAGAAGAATAAGGTTCAGTCCTGAATGGTCCAGGTTACACCCTTGTGGTGTGTGGAGAAGCAAATGAGCTTGTGTTCAACAGCTCTGCAGCAACCTAAGTTCTCTCTAGCTCTCAATTCCAGCCTCTCAAAGTGCTGGGATTACAGGTATGAATCACTTCACCTGGCCAGAAGAGTTTACCTTAACAAGGATTTCTCCACAGACGCTGCTCTCCTGTGAGACCCTGTCTCTTAGGAGTGTTTTCTTTTTCTTCTGTCCCTGTTTATACTATATCCTGTCCCTTTATTATTTCAGCAAGTTATACAAAAAGAGTAGACAGAAGTTCAATCTTTCCGTTGGCGGATTTGTGCATTGCTTCTGGATTGCAGCTATTTATTTCGTCTGGTTCCAATAAAACAAAACCTAAACCAAGAGTCTGTGGAGTTCACGTCTTCCTCTCCCACCTCCCTGTCTATACTCGGAAATATCTGTCTACAGAGGATGGCAGCAAGAAGCACTTATTTTTGATTCTTTCTTTAAATTGAGCTTCCAGTGCCGACTTTCCATTGCACATTCCGTTCCTCTGAAGTCCACACTGCTCCTTCTGCTAATGACAACCCCAGGCCTGAAGCCTCGCGGGGAGGGACCTTGGCTCCCCTCACTGTCCTCCACACATCAATCACTCTGTAGTTCTGCTGAGTCTTCTTGTGCAAACGTCTTTCATCTTCCTTCCATGCTCTGCACTCACTCAGGCCTTGGACCATGGCGACCTTAATGGCTTCAACAGCTCCCTAAACGGCAGTGCATGGCCATGGTCTGTCGCTGCTCCATTCTGTCCTGCACCAAAGGAATGGCCCTAGCCCAGCATTCTACTTCCTTGTCTGCCACCTGTTGTGCATTTATTTTATATATATATATATAT
>NW_007251414.1:708958-777871 GCF_000164805.1 Carlito syrichta | reverse complement strand
CTCAGCCTCCCAAAGGCGCGGGATTACAGGCTGAGCCACCGAGCCCGGCTTATTTTATATATATATTTTTAAGAGTCTTGCTTGGTCTCCCAGGCTGGAGTGCAGTGGTGTAATCTTGGCTCACTGCAGCCTTGACTCCTGGGCTCAAGGGATCTTTCCAACTCAGACTCCTGAGTAGCTGGGACTACAGGTGCATACCACTACACTCAACTAATTTTTTGAGTTTTTTGTAGAGATGAAGTCTTGTTATGTTGCCCAGGCTGGTATTGGACTCCTGGGCTCAAGCAATCCTCCCACCTCAGTCGCCTAAATAGTTGGAACTACAGGTGCACGTCATCACACTCGGTTAACCCATTTCATTTAGAATTTGTACCTATATTTCCACATTGAGGACTCCAGGCCTCTTCTGTTCTGTATCCAGCCCAGCTTCCCAATCTCAGCTGCTATGTGGTCTCCAAAACCCTCAGCTCTCATTAGGACCCTCTGCTCATTATGACCTGTCTTAGTCTCTGCCCGCCCCCCTCCCCTTGACCCCCCAAAGCCTACTGGAGGACAAGTATTGGTGTGCAGGCCGTTGATTTGGGAAGAACTGATCCCAGGAAACACTGGCAGGAAAGGGAGACAGGTACCCACAAGGAGTCACGGAAGAGAATTCAGCCAAGAAAGGGTGCATTACTGATGTCGGGAAAGACTACTTGGTGTGCTGTCTGGACATTCTGCTGTGTTCTCTCTCCCTTTGTTGTCTTTAGTTACAATCAATTCTTGTTATTGCCAACAGTGAAATAGCAATGAATTAACACTGCATTAATGCTGAATTAGCACTGAATCAACATTAAACCATTGTGCCTATAGGAAACACAAGTTTAGGTTCCTGCCAGCCCCTGGTGACAGCATTTTCTTTGATAGATGAATACATAATCATGCCTTATGTGTGTTTCCATTTAAAACCACCTTATTTGATGGGTATTGCATTAAATCTGTAGATTGCCTTAGGTAGGATGGACATCTTCACAATGTTGATTCTTCCAATCCAATTATCAATAATTCAAAAAATAACAGTTGCTGGAGAGGGTGTGGTGAAAAGGGAACACTCCTACACTCTTGGTGGGAGTGCAAACTAGTGCAACCTCTATGGAAAACAGTGTGGCGATTCCCAAAACCTTTAAATATCGACCTCCCATATGACCCCACAATCCCCTACTGGGAATATACACTGAAGAACTCAAATCACTCTATAAAAAGGATACCTGCACACGTATGTTTATTACAACATTGTTCACAATAGCAAGAACATGGAATCAACCATACTGTCCATCAAAAGAGGACTGGATTTTAAAAATGTGGTACATATACACGATGGAATACTATGCAGTCATAAAAAAGAACAAAATCATGAACTTCGCAGCAACCTGGATGAAACTAGAGTCAATAATACTGAGTGACCTCTCACAGAAACAAAGATCTGAGTATCACATGTTCTCACTCATATAGTGGACTTTGAACACCCATTGTAACACTATAAGAAAAGGACTGACAGTAGTGGGAAACTATGGGGGGGGAGGGAAAGGGAGGTGGGATTAACGGTAGTCAATATCTGTCTGGGGACAGGGAGACACCCCTTATCAACAAGGGTGCCTGAACAAAGCATATTTGTATACCTAACCCTTAACCGTACCCCACAATATCAAAATAAGAAAATATTGATATATAAAAAAATTAAATAAATATATAAAACCACCTTATTTAATGTATATTGTTGATTCACTGACACTGAAGTCATGGTCAATAGCATGATAATTCATGCCTGAACAAAGTTTCTTTAGCACACCTATTTACTTTAGAAGATGCACCATCACCTTTTTGTCCATAGATAGTTCTTTGGCACTTTGCTTAGGAACTATGTAAAGCAGCAAAATCACCCCCCAAAAAACACAAAAATGTGGCATTAAGTAAACAGCTGAGGGCAAATGGAGTATGATGCCACTGGGGATTGTGGAGAGATTGTGTGGGGTGAGTACACATCAGACTTGTTTCCCTGGAGGCTGAGGAAGCTGGATCATTTCTCTACCAACTCCCGCAGGGTATTGCTGGAGTGTTGCTCCTGGGGCTATTGACGTCCTGGCGCCAGACAGCCAGGTGGAAAGTTGAAGAGAAGTCACAGGAGCACATGGTAAGAGGGGGCGGGTGAGGCTCACACATCCTGCCCAGCCTTATATCCACTCCCACCTTCACACTCTGACGGGAGTGTCCCTCCCACACCAGCTCTGTTCCAGTCACCCAAATTCAGTGCATTCTTACAAAGGCCAGCTCAAGCCCACCTCCTCTGTGGATGTTTCCCTGACCACTGCCCCCCATGATGATCTAACCCCATCATTTCATATACAGTAAGTCCCCTACATACGAATGAATTCCACTTTGAGAGCACGTTTGTAAGTCCAATTTGTTCATTAAGTCCAACAAAGTCAACCTAGGTACCCAACTAACACAATTGGCTATACAATACCAGGCACATCACCACTGCTTTTAGGCATGGTCCAGACAACCTGGGTTTGAAATGAAGATACTGCACTATTGTACTCTATACAGCGCTGTACAGTAAAGTTCACAATAGCACCACCACTTATAGAGGATGCACACAAGTGACAGTGGATGCCAGACACATGAACTAACATGTGATTGGACATGCGAATGCACATTTGCATCTTTGAAAGTTTGTAACTTGGGCTGGGCACAGTGGCTCTCGTTTGTCATTCCAGCACTTTGAAAGGCAGAGGTAAGAGGATTGCCTGAGCTCAGGGGCACGAGACCAGCTTGGGTAACTTGGTGAAACCTCATCTCTAAAATAAATTTAAAAATCACCCAGATATGATGGTGCATGCCTGTGGTTCCAGCTACTTGAAAGGCTGAGGTAGGATTGCCTGAGCCCAGCAGGTTGAGGTTGTGGTGGCCGTGAGCATGCCATTGCCCTCCAGCCTGAGTGACAGTGAGACTTTGACTCAAAAAAAGAAGAAAGTTTGCAACTTGAAAGTTCGTATGTAGGGGACTTATTGTATATGAAATAATGGGGTTAGTTTACTGCACAAAAAATGGCTGAAAATGAAAATATCTATTCAGGAAGCCAATGCAATAACATTTAAGAATCCCAAATTCTTGAATTTTGGTATCTTCCCCTTAAACATCACTGAGATACAATGGGAGTTCATCTCAGCATTCTTAATTGGAAATGCACTCCCCATCAATCCATTTTCCTGCCATGATTCCGTAGAGAAGTTGTGTTAGGTAGATCGGTTCTGCCCCCTCCAGAGTAGCAACCCTACAAAAGTGGACCCAGAAAACACCCTCACTAGCACCGACCTATTTTTGCTGAGTATTTTCACACATGACACTGGTGGCCCCAGGGAAATTCAGAAACCTCATAATGCACAATGTGCTGCTATTCACCAGCAACAGTGATGCTTCTCACTTTTTTTTTTTTTTTGAATAGGAGTCTCACTCTGTCACCCAGGCTAGAGTGCAGTGGCATGCTCATGGCCATCACAGTCTGGACCTGCTGGGTTCAGGCAATCCTTCTACCTCAACCGTCTAAGTAGCTGGAACTATAGGCATGTGCCACCATGCCCGGTTAATTTTTTGTAGAGACGAGGTCTCACTAAGTTTCCCAGGCCGATCTCGAACCCATGGCCTCAGACCATCCACTCTCCTCCGCCTCCCAAAGTGCTGGGATTACAGGTGTGAGGCACCACGCCCAGCAATGTTTCTCACCTTGATCCCACTCCCTCACCTGAGCAGGACAAGTCTGAGGTGTGTATTCTACATGTTCCCCAGAGACTCCTGGGAAATCAGGCTCCTGCTGCCCTTGGAAGCTGGCTTAACAATACACCCATTGACTGTCATTCCTTCCTCAACTCCACACTTTCCTACCAGTACTCCCTTTACCTACCCCAAAACTCTTGACACTTGAGTTCTTTTTTTTTTTTTTAACTTTAATATAAAGGTGTGGGGTACAAGTCAGGATTAGGTACATAAGTAATATATGTGCAGATGAAGTTTGGGATTCCAACTAATCCTCACTTCCCCTTGTTTAGGACCAGGTACACTTTGGGTTGTTACATGCCCCTTTCCTCCCTTCCTTCCTCTTTCGCCTGGCAGTATCCCGTGATTGCCAATCCCTCCTGTGCGCTATTGTGATTAATGTTCAAGTTCCATTTATGAGTGAGAACCTGCAGTATCCAGTTTTTTGTTTCTGTAATAGATCACTAACGATGATTGTCTCCAATCCCATCCAATTTGCTGAGAAGTCCTTGATCTTGTCCTTCTTTGGGGCTGCAAAATATTTCATCATGTATATGTACCACATTTTCTTTATCGAGTCTTCTTTCGATGGCCAGTGAAATTCTTATCTTGGAGTCTGCTTCTGGGGGGACCAAACCAACACCATCATGGACATCATGGATAGACATACACACACTTTAAAGGCTGCCGTCCCTTCCCTGTCTCCCACTCCTGTTTGCCTATGGATGTTTCCTGAGATCACCTCTCAATAAGTTACTTGTTCTTGCATCTTTCAGAGTGATTTCACGGCGTCGCTAAGGAGTCACAGGAAGGAATCCTACTCAGTCAGTACCGTGTTTACAATTAAGGGAAATATTTTTGCCAATGCAAAAATCTAAAAACAATATATTAACATATTTTGAATAAAATTTGTGAGTGCCTGTAAATAACCATTGTCCTTTGTACTCACACAAATAGAGTGTAACCAATATTATCCAATTTATATTCCTTTTTTTCAGGAAAGGTCTTGATTTCCTGGCCTCAAGCAATCCTCCCACCTCAGCCTCCTAAAGTGCTGAAATTAAAGACACAAGCCACTGTGCCTGGTCCATTACTCATTTAAGAGTGAGGAAAACTGAATGAAAGACCATTGTAAATTTCAAATACGTTAAAATATTGTTACATTCAGTGCAATTTCTTTCTTTCTTCCTTCCTTCCTTCCTTCCTTCCTTCCTTCCTTCCTTCCTTCCTTCCTTCCTTCTTCTTTCTTTCTTTCTTTCTTTCTTTCTTTCTTTCTTTCTTTCTTCTTTTTTGAGTTGGCGTCTCACTCTGTCATCCAAGCTGGAGTGCAATGGCGTGCTCATGGTCATGTGGCCTTGACCTGCTGGGTTCAGGGGCTCCTTCCACCTCAGCCCTCAGCCTTCCAAGTGGCTGGGACCACAGGTGTGCACCACCACGTGCAACTAAATTTTTTGATTTTTTTGTAGAGACAAGGTCTTGCCAAGTTACCCAGGCTGTTCTCGAACCCTTGGACTCAGGCAATCCTCTCGCCTTCACCTCCCAAAGTGCTTGGGATGACAGGCGTGAGCCACTGTGCCCAGCCATTACTATTTATTTTTAAGCCAATTAGAATTGGGTTTTTCTGTTACTTACAACATGCCAACTCCTAACTGATTGAAAGACTCATTTCTATGGCAGGACTCATAGCTGGCTACCCTGGGGAAACAGGTAAGGGATGATGAAGGGAAGAATAGAAAGAGTTTCTTCAAAGTTTTCATTGTGGTCAGATGGGAGTAGAGCCAGACCAATGCATGTAGGGATCCTGACTTGACTCTTCATCTGGTGGCACATGTTATTCTTTAAATTCAGTTTCTAAGGGCTGAAACTGCTTGGGCAACATGATGAGACCTCATTTCTACAATAGATTAAAAAATTAGCTGGGCTCGGTGGCTCAGCCTGTAATCCTGCACCTTTGGAAGGCTGAGGTGAGTGAATTGCCTGAGCCCGTGGGTTCGAGACCCGCCTGGCAAGACCTCACCTCTACAAGAAAATCAAAAAATTAGCCAGGCATGGTAGCACATGCCTGTAATTCCGGCTACTCGGAAGGCTGAGGCGGAAGGATCACCGGAGCCCAGCAGGTTGAGGCTGCGGTGGCCGGGAGCGGCCACGGCACTCCAGTCTGGGTGACCAAGTGAGATTCCAACTCAAAAAAAAAAAAATTAGTCAGGTGTGGTGGCATGTGCCTGCAGTTCCAGCTACTTGGGAAGGTGAGTTGGAAGGATCACCTGAACCCAGCAGGTTGAGACTGCGGTGGCTGTGAGCATGCCACTGCACTCCAGCCTGGGCGACAGAGTGAGAATCTGACTCAAAAAAATAAAAATAAAAAAAATAGTGATGTCGCCTCAAAGATTCTCGTTGATTGAGAGGGGACCAATAATCACCACAGAGTGGAGAAAAGTATCCCCAGTGAGGGCAGACAGATGTTCCTCTAGGCGTGATGCCCAAGAACACAGCATGGCCACAGGTATCCCAACAGGGGTGTGCATATGGAGTTACATCAGGAGGAAGTCGCCTACATGTCTCCACAGAGGGACGTTCTGTGATGGAACTGGCCTGGATTCTACAGAAACATCAATGCCATGAAAGACAAAGAAAGCCTGGGGAGCCACTTCAGGTTAAAAGAGATACAAGAGGCCTGACACCCTCCAAAAAGACAAGATCCAAAAAGACTAGTTCCTGGACTGGAGAAGAAACACACCCTGCAGGACATTATTGGGAAAACTGATAAAAGCTGGCATCTGTGGTTTAGAAATACTATAATAATAGGCTGGGCACGGTGGCTCACGCCTGTCATCCCTGGGCACGCCTGGGCACGGTGGCTCATGCCTTTGGGAGGCAGAGGTGAGAGGACTGCCTGAGCCCAGGGATTCGAGACCAGCCTGGGCAACTTGACAAGACCTCATCACTACAATAAATAAAAAAAATTAGCCAGTCATGGTAAGTGCATGCCTATAGTTTCAGGTACTTTGAAGGCAGAGGCAGAAGGATCGCCTGAGTCCAGCAGGTCGAGGCTGCAGTGGCTGTGAGCATGCCACTGCCCTCCAGCCTGGGTGACAGTGAGACTTTGACTCAAAAAAAGAAAGTTTGCAATTTGAAAGTTTGTGTGTAGGGGACTTATTGTATATGAAATGATAGGGTTAGTTCACTGCACAAAAAAATGCCTGAAAATGAAAATATCTATCCAGCAACCCAGTGCAATAACATTTAAGAATCCCAAATTCTTGAGTTTTAATATCCTCCCCTTAAATATCACTGAAATACATTGGGAATTCATTTCAGCATTCTTAATTAGAAATGCGCTTCCCATCGATCCAGTTTCCTGTCTGTGATTCCTTAGAGAAATCGTGATGCGTAGATCGGTTCTGCCCCTCCAGAGTTGCAACACCACAAAAGTGGACACTGGAAACACCCTCACTAGCACCGACCTATTTTTACTGAGTATTTTCACACATGGCACTGGTGGTCCCAGGGAAATTCAGAAACCACATAATGCATGATGTGCTGCTATTCACCAGCAACAGTGATGCTTCTCACCTTTTTTTTTTTTTTTTGAGTAGGAGTCTCACTCTGTCACCCAGGCTAGAATGCAGTGGCATGCTCATGACCACCACAGCCTCGACCTGCTGGGTTCAGGCGATCCTTCCACCTCAACCAACTAAGTAGCTGGAACTACAGGCATGTACCACCATGCCCGATTCATTTTTTGATTTATTGTACAGACATAATTTATTGATTTGACAGAAATAATTTATTGATTTATTGTGAGTATGCCACTGCACTCTAGTCTGGGCGACAGAGTGAGACTCCAACTCAAAAAAAAAAAAGAAATACTATAATAATAACTTTAGTCTTTAGTCTTGAGTCTTTGCACTGTGGAAGATTAGAGAACATCCCTGCTCAGGAAGTGAGGAAGGGGAAGAGCGTGACATTGGCAACCTATACTCAGCTGACTCAGAGACTCATACAGGAAGAAGGTTAGATGGTGCCGGTCGGTGAATCAGCATAAATGGCAGGAGAGGAGTGCTCTGAACTATTCTTGCAGCTCTTTTGAAAGTTTGACATTATTTCAAAATTAAAAACTTAAAAATCCAGCCAGGCACGATAACTCACACCTGTAACACCAGTATTTTGGGAGGCCAAGGCAGGAGGACTGCTTGAGTATAGGAGTTTGAGACCAGCCTGGGCAACATAGTGAGACCTCATCTCTACCAAAAAAAAAAAGCACTAAAAAATTATCTGAGCGTGGTGGTGTGTGCCTGTAGTCCCAGCTACTTGGGAGGCTGAGCCCAGGAAGTTGAGGCTGTTGTGAGCTGTGATCATGTCACTGCATTCCAGCTTGGGCAACAGATGAGACCCCGATTCAAAGAAAAAGAAGAGAAAATTAAAATCCCTAAGCAGTAGAAGTGAAGAGGTGTCCTGAGGTCTGGTGCTGGGGTTGCATGCAGTGGTGTGGCCTAAGCCAGAGGTTCCAGGATCTGACCAGGCCCCGTTTCCCCAATTTTTTCTGGTTTCTTGTTCTGGTCCCTTCCTGAGGTCAATGCCAGAGCATCCTGGATATGGCCAATAGTGACATGGCTTCACACCTCCCCTCCTCACCATTTCTTAAAAGTCAGCACACTCAGAAGAGGAGGTGAGGGGCTTCTTCCCCAGAAACCCTTCCCCTCAAGTTTGGGAAACCCTGTTCCAAAACACCAGGTCTAATCAAGGTGGCATTGATTCTTGGAATGCCACATTCAGACTCTTTGCCTGGTGTTTGCAGTCTTCCCAAACTTGACTCAAACTTTTATTTCCATTCCCTTAGGCCACCCCCATCCATACCCAGTGTCTCTGCATACATCACTCAGTCTCTTTGTTTAAAATGCCCACTCATGCCAGGCACGGCAGCTCACCCTGGTAATCCCAGCCCTTTGGGAGGCCAAGGTTGCAGGATCATTTGAGCCCTGGAGTTTAAGACCAGCCTGGGCAATATAGCAATATCCCATCTCCACAAACAACCAAAAAATTAGCCAGGTATGGTGGTGTGCACTCATAATCCCAGCCTCTCGGGATACTGAGGTGAAAGGAACATCTGAACCCAGAAGATGGAGGCTGCCATGAACTGTGATCATGCCACTGCACTCCACTCTGGGTGACAGAGTAAGACCTCAACTCAAAATAAAATAAAATACCTCCCTCTTCACCAAGTGGACAAACACCTCCGTGTCCCTCAAGTCTCAGCTCAAAGATCACCTCCACTGTGTTTACCTCCCCTCCTTCCTGTCCTCCATCCCCGCCATTAGGCCTTATTTGGGGCACCCATGGCCCTTCTGACAGCCTCCATGACATCATGGTTATAAGTTTCTATTTATCACACACAGGCTGCGTGCTCCTCCCAGGCAGGGCACAGGGCCACCGTGTGATGTTCACAGAGTGCCCAGCACATCTGTAAAACACAGACGAGACCAGAATGTCTGCCCGGGCAACCCCACGTGCTTCCTGGCCAGTCTGTGGCATGAGTTCATGAGTGGATCTGTGGGACTACCTAAAACAGAGCTAAATAATTTATGAAAATAAAATGTGACCCAATAAAATACATCTCCATTGGGCTGGGTATTTTACTCCATGAGAAAAAATTACTCTGTTATTCGAGCCACATGGAACCGCTGAGACGCCCATGTTGCAGCCAGGATGTGGAAAACGCATATATTCTGATTTCCTGTTTTTGTCTGCGAGGTTGCTGCCCCCGCCCGGGTCTGGCGATACGTGGTTTGTGGCCTGTCACTTTGGCAGCCCTGGTTCAGGAGAAGGACCATCTTCATTTTAGACAGGAGAGATGGAGAAGCGGCAGAAAAGGCATTCTGCACAAATAATCACATCGTCACCAATGCAGGGGACAGCTACACTCACAGGCCTTGCCGAGGACAGCTTGGTGTCGGCTCCTGCTATGAAACTTGGTGGCTCTTTGTGCCCCTCGGGTGCCCCAAACCAGACACGCCGACACTGACAGCGTTTACTGGCCCAGTCATGGAGCAGGCTGCTGATGCGGCCCTTTCCCGGGCCACAAAAATGTTTCCCCATTTAGTGAGCAGGCTGGCTCACCCAGCTGCAGGACATTTGCAGAGCGGCTTAGGAGCCATCATACAGGAAAGTTTAAATAACTCCCCTTTGGTTCATCTCTCAGTTTTATTTATTTATTTATTTATTTTTAATTTTATTTTATTTTTAGAGATGGGGTCTTGCTATGTTGCCCAGGCTGGTCTCGAACTTCTGGCATCACACAATTCTCCCACCTCGGTTTCCCAAGTAGAGGGACTACAGGCATAAGCCACCACCACACTCAGTCTCATCTTTTAGTTTTAGACAAACCACACCTCTCTCAACTCTCCTGCAGCAAGGGAACTTGGCGGACACCACCTCAACCAAGCAGTCAGAATTAACATCACCTGCAATAAATAAACCCGCCACCTGTGCCTCCTGATGCCGTGCATGGAGGAGGTCACAGCACCACAGCATCACTGCCAAGAGCACGAAACCCGAATCCACTGTGAGGAGCACCAGAGAAATCCAAACTGAGGGTCACTTTTCAAAAACAACCAGACTGTATGCTTCAAAAACGTCAAGGGCTTGAAAGACAAAGAAAGGCTGAGGATTCGCTTCAAATTAAAGGAGTTTTCTGGGCGTAGTGGCTTATACCTCTAATTCCAGCACTTTGGGAGACTGAGGCAGGAGGATTGCTTGAGCCCAGGATTTCGAGACCAGCCTGGACAACATAGCGAGACATCGTCTCTACAAAGAATACCCCACAAAAAGGAGTCTCTAAAGAGAAATGACAATCGAATTCAGTAAATGATCCTGGATTGGACCCCGAACCAAAAAAAAAAAAAAAGCTATAAAGGATATTATTGGGATAATTGAAAAGATTAGGATATGACAATAAAGTATTGCATCAATGTTAAATTTCCTGACTATGATAACTGCATTGTGATTAGGTAAGATGATGTCTTTGTTCTTAAGAAGTAAACACTTGGTCACATGTAGTGGCTCCTACCTCTAATTCCAGAACTTTGAGAGACTGAGCTGGAAGGACCCCTTGAGGCCAGGAGTTCCCGATCAGCTTAGGCAACATAGGGAGTCTCTATCTGTCTTTCTAAAAAAGGAAGTAAACATTGAAGTTGTTGAGTAGTAAAGAGGCATGATGCATGCAACATCAAATGATTTAGAAAAAGGGGTGTGTGTGTGTGTGTGTGTGTGTGTGTGCGCGCGCGCACATGTGTGTATATGCATGTGTGCACATGCATACATGTGGGGAGAGAGTAAAAGAAATAAATCAAGCGTGGTAAGATGTTTAAAATGTGTTAATCTAGATAGATGGCATCTTAGGGTTCTCTGTACTATACTTACAACCTTTGTGTAAGTTTGAAATTTAAAAATGCATTCTACTTCTTGATTAAACAAACTAAAACAAGATCCTTAGTAATGGTTTAATGTTTTTGCCCAACTCACCATGAAACACTGGAAAATGTTTAATGAAACAGAAGGGAACATTGGAAAATGTTTAATGAAACAGAAAAGGAACACTGGAAAATTTTTAATGAAACAGAAAGGGCAGGAGAAAGCTTGATTCCAACACTTGTTCAAAAGTAAATTAATCTGGTGCACAACTTCATGTCTTTGTATTTGTAAAGGTTTCAATTGATATAAAGTACATGTGTGGGTGTTTTGTTAGCTTAGTATACAATGTTTAAGGTACACAAAAGGCTTAAAGATCTTTCACACATCTCTGTACTCTCACTTCCTGTGGATTCTTTCCTCATATCCTGTTGTTCTCAGAGGTTACAAGAATGTTAAACTTGATGTCCATATATTTCTTTATTTTTTAATTTTTTTTATTTGGAGTTACAGTCTCATTCCATTGCCCAGGCAAGAGTGCAGTAGCACACCTATGGCCACCCCAGCGTCAACACACTGGGCTCCGGCGAGCCTTCCAAGTAGCTGGAACTAAAGGCCCATGCTACCACGCCCAGCTAATTTTTTATTTACTGTAGAGACGAGGTCTTGGCAAGCTGCCCAGGCTGGTCTTGTACACACAGGCTGTACAAGACCAGGAGTTGTACAATCCACTTGCTTCAGCCGCCCAAAGTGCTGGGATTACAGGCTGAGTCACCGAACACAGCTCATATATTTCTTTATACACTTGCTACATATGTTGTATGTGTATATTTTTATTACATTCTGTAAAAGTACAACTTTTGGCCAGGTATGGTGGCTCATAATTGTAACCCCAGCACTTTGAGAGGCCAAGGCAGGACTGCTTGAGGCCAGGAGTTCAAGACCAGCCTGGGCAACATCTCAAGACCCCATCTCTTAAAAAAAATTAGCTGGGCTTGGTGGTGCACGCCTGTAGGCTTAGCTACTCGCCAGGTGGAGGCAGGAACATGGCTTGAGTTCAAGAGTTCAAGACTGCAGTAAGCTATAATCATGCCACTGCATTTCAGCCTGGACAACAAAGAGACTGTCTCAAAAAAAAAAAAAAGGTACAGCTGTTAAAATGAAATTTGAATTAAAAATTCTGTAACCCTTGAGGGACCCTCAGAGAATAGTAGAGCTCTAGGGAATTCAGTTTTCAAACCATTGGCTGAGTTTTTTGACTTTTCAGAGCCATTTACCTAGTGATCATGTTTCTACTGTTGGGGGGCACACGGACCCCTAGATGCGGGGAGTCACTCGCGGCCACCATCCACCAATGAAGGTCAGGTTCTCGACGTCTCGAATCAAGACGAAACACACAAATAGTGAAAGTAGAGAGAGGTTGATTAGGCAGAAGAGGTGGGCTGGAATTGGAAAGGGGCTCAAGACCCCGATGGTGACATTCTGTGGGGTTTTCTTTATCTCTTTGGGGTCGTGTTAGACATTCATTGGATGGACCCAGTACAAGTGGGATGAGTCTGTACGTGTTTGGATGTTCACTGGACGGGCCCAGTACGTGGCTCAGTTTCATTGTCCCATTTCAAATGTTGCCCTGGTGGGAAGCTCCCGTCCCTAAGTTTTCCACCCGCGGGATTCCCGCGGCAGGAGGCTGCTTTGTGCATGCGTGCGTGCCCCAGCCTGCCTCATCCCACGGGAGAGGGATGGCGGCCACATCACACTGGGGAGGGTTTCCTGGCCTCTTTCTCCCGCTTTCGTTCCTGTCTACCTTCCTGCTTCATGACCTCCTCGGTAAGTAACTTGAATGCTGCGACAATAGGGCATGGAATTTATGTCACACCACACAACCGATGGCATGCCGGAACCAAAAAGTACCATCTCACCACAATGCCTATGAGCATCTCTGCCCTGATGACGTCATTCTGGTAGTTTGAAAATGGCCATGGTTGGAGAACTTATACCATAGAAATTGACAAATACCACAGATAAGGCTGTTGTCAACGTTTACAACAAACCATTGAATGCACCTAGCTCCCACGTGTCGTTGATGTAAAAGGGATAAGCTAATTCAGGTTTTTCAGGCAGTCTTTCAGATCTTCAAAAGGAAAATGAAGAAATAAAGCTTGTCAAGATCTCACAGCCCAACTAGACTGAATTGAAAGGGTTAAAGTGAGTCTAGGTGATCTTAAGAAAAACTGTTCGAATGGGGAGCAGTGGCTCGCACCTGTTATCCCAGCACTTTGGGAAGCCAAGGCAGGAGGACTGCTTGAGTCCAGGAGTTCATGCCTCGCCCGGGTAGCATAGTGAACTCTTGTATCTACAAAAAAAAAATACAAAAATGCCTGTAGTCCCAAGTACTCAGGAGGCTGAGGCAGAAGGATCGCCTGAACCGAGAAGGTTGAGGCTGCAGTGAGCTGTGATGGTGGCATTGCACTCCAGCCTGGGCGAGAGTGAGACCCTGAATCCTAAAAAAAGAAAGAGAAAAGAAAAGAAAAATTGTCCAAAATGTCCAAATATAATCATCCAAACATAATTTACAAATAACATTTGTCCAGTAGAACAACTCCAAAGATGAAGGTTTTTGGCCGTGTAAGGACAATAACTGGCTTGTGTTTCAAGCAGTATATATATGAGGACATTTCAACAGGCTTTCTTTGAACCAGTTATATATACATCAGTCTTTCATATCCATCCTACTTTGAAACACCTTTACCGCTCTGCTGATGCCTTCCTAATGAATGAAATGAACGTTTAACCCCACGCTCAGGTGTTAAATGTCTACAGAAGAGTGGTGTTTCTAAATAAACATTTACACAATCCTATTTTGACAGAGAAGATGTATGTTGGAACCAAAGAATTTGATCCTTTTTTATTCTTCTCAAATTCAGTGCTGTCTGTCCTGGGACAGAAAGATTCAAATGGCTCCAGGTTTGATGCACTGGTGGGTCTTGTTCCTAGAGCCAGGCCTCATGATTCTTGAAATATAAGCACAACTAGCTGTAATAAGAACCAGAAAATCCTAACCACAAAGGAATAGATGTTTTGCCAAAAAGCTTGGTGCCTTGCTGGGCAAACTTAACCAAACAACTTTACAAGTTCAACTGTTAATCCCTCACTCCAGAAAAGAGGGCATGAACTCTACAAACTAAACAGTCCCACCCAGGATGGTCAAAGCCAGGGCAGCGTCATAGTGACGTCTCCTGCCTCTCGACAGTGTCTCCTAGTCTTTTCAGACCCTTTTTTTCTGACTCCCCTCAATAAATTTTGATACCACAGATATTCACTGTAGAAGAGGAGACCCAAAACAAACCTGGAATTTAAAAACATGTATTTATTCTTACATGTTTAAGCTTTAGTCATTTTCAAAGTCCTCTCCATTTGATGTCATACACCTATCATATCGAGACGCTTTTTCCTCTGCCCAAAACAGTTTTTGAACTTGTCCATGTTGATGCCTTTTAGTGCTTCTGTTGTTTTTTGTTTCACCTCTTCCACGATGACAAAATGTTTCCCTCTGAGGACTTTTCTTATAGGAACACAAGAAAAAAAGTCACTTGGGGCAAGATCAGGTAAATAGGAATGGTGAGGAATGAGGGTCATGTTATTTTTGGTCAAAAACTACTGAACACTCAACGTGGTATGGGCAAGTACACTCCTAAGTCACCCATCATGAAATGGGCAAACACGTCGAAAGAATCTCAACAAAACAAAACAAAACAAAAACATTCACTGAAGCCAAATGCAGCCTCTCACAACAACACTAGCTGGTCCAATGATGCCAAGGGTTCCTAGAACACACACCTAGCAGGGGAAACCTGTACTACAAGGGGTCTGCCTTCCAAAAGGTAATTCTGGGCTTTTTTGGGTCCTCTCTCATATTCTGTTTACATATTATATGTATACCTGTGCTTTATACATTAAAAGAGTAAGTTTTTTTCATCCCCTCCAAGAACCAATTTTTATCCCCTTGGGAACAATCTGGCTCCTGTTGAGAATGCATGTTGGGTCGGGCATGCTGACTCAAGCCTGTAATCCCAGCACCTTGGGAGGCCAAGGCAAGAGGACTGCCTAAGCACAGGGGTCCAAGACCAGCCTGAGCAAATAGGTGATACCTCATCTCTATCGTATATAAAAAAAAAATTAGCCAGGCGTGGTAGCACACACCTGTAGTTTTGGCTAATATGAAGGCTGAGGCAGAAGGATCGCCAGAGCCCAGCAGGTCGACGCTGGGGTGGCCGTGAGCGGACCACTGCACTCCAGCCTGGGTAACAGAGTGAGAATCTGACTCAAAAAAAAAAAAAGAATGCGTGCTGTAAACCAACCATTTCACTGCACTTCTACAACCTGACGAGCCCATGGGGCTTCTCTATGCCATGTGGAGATGGACACAGGAGAGAGACAACCTCTCCCATCTATGGGCATCTTTGCTTTCTTTTGAGCATCTTACTCTGTTGTCCAGGGTGGAGTGTATGTAGCTTTGACCTCCTCGGCTCAGGCGATTTTTTTGTCTTCTTTCATCCTCTTTCTTGCCCTCCCACTGATAGAAGGTGAGTCCTGCCTTCTATGTGTCTTCTTGATTTATTGAATCGGCTTGAACAGGAGCACACGCATGTGAGGAGAAAGGCACTGTATGTATGTGGCCTGGCTCTTCAGCATATAGCCTCTGGAGTCAACATGTGTCTCTGCCACTTACTCCCTGTTGACCTTGGGAACATCCTTTAACACCTTTTGCCTCACCTCTCTATAACATTTGAGCTGATTAGGACCAATTCTTCCTGGACGTTGTGACAATTTTGTTTTTTTTTTGAGTGAGGGTCTCACCAATACAACTCACTACAGCCTTGACCTACTGGGCTCAGCCGATCCTTCTGCCTCAGTCTCCTGAGTAGCTGGGACTACAGGCATACGCCACCATGCCCAGCTAATTTTTTGATTTTTTTGTTTGTTTGTTTTTTAGAGATGAGATTGGTCTCACTATGTTGCCTAGGCTGGTCTTAATATCCTGGGCTCAAGCAATCCTCTTGCTTTGGTCTCACAGAGTGCTGAGATTACAGACATGAGCCACTGTGCCCAGCAGACAAATTCTTTTTTTTTTTCAATCGGAGTCTTGGACTGAGCAGTGGCACAGTCACGGCTCACCACAGCCTTGACTTCCTGGGCTCACGTGGTCCTTCTGCCTTAGCTACCCAAGTAGCTGAAACTATGGGTGCTCACTACCAGGCTCAACTAAACTTTTAAAAAATTTTTTTGTAGAAACAAGGTCTTATTATATTGCCCAGGCTGGTCTCAAACTCCTAGGCTCAAGCGATTCTCCTACCTCAGCTTTCCAGAGTGCTGGGATCACAGGTGTGAGTCACCATGCCTGACCTCCAGCCAACAAATTCTTAATTTACTCTGTTGATTATTTTATACCTCATAAAGCCATAAGGGGAACTATGGGTCCTGAATGTCATAAGGAAAGATTGACTTGGGCGGGACTGAAATGTTATTTTGGGGCTTGCAACAGAAAAAGAAGGAAGTTCTTTGCCCTGGCCCAGATCATATGCACAATCCTGCAGGGGATTATGTGCTGTGCTGCCTCCTCTAAGGTTGGTTCTTTCTTTCTTTCTTTCTTTCTTTCTTTCTTTCTCTCTCTCTCTCTCTCTCTCTTTCTCTCTTTTTTTTTTTTTTTGAGTTGAAGTCTCATTCCTTTGCCCAGGCTGGAGTGCAGTGGCACACATACTCACGGCCACTCCAGGGTCAACCTGCTGGGTTCCTGCAATCCTTCCGCCTCAGCCTTCCAAGTAGCTGGAATTACAGTCGCACGTTACCACAGTCAGCTAACTTTTTATTTATTGTAGAGATGAGGCCTCGCCAAGTTTCCCAGGCTGGTCTTGAACCCGCGGGCTTGGGCAATCCACTCGCCTCTGCCTCCCAAAGTGCTGAGATGAACCACCAAGCCTGGCCTCGTTTTTTCATTCATTCAGTCATTCATTAACTCAACCTTAGGGATGTAAGGGTGAATTAAAGTTTTGTTTCTGTTCTCAGGATGCTCATGGTCCAGTCAGGGCCATAATTAAATAAAGAAGCCATGAAAATACAAGGTTATTGGTGCTAAAAAGAGAGAGACATGTGTCACCCCGAATCCACAGAGGGTGGCCATGTGAGAGGAACAGAAGGGTCCCAAGAGGAGCAGATGACTGGGCAGCCTAATAGGTAAGAATTACCTGAGTCAGATGCAGTGGCTTATGCCTGTAATCTCAGCACTATGGGAGGTAGAGACAAGAGGATGGCCTGAACCCAGGGGCTCAAAACCAACCTGGGCAACTTGGCGAGACCCCATCTCTACAGTAAATAAAAAAATTAGCTGGACGCAGTGGCACATGCCTGTGGTTCCAGCTACTTGGAAGACTGAAGCAGAAGGATCGCCTGAACCCAGCAGGTCAACACTGGGGTGGCCGTGAGCATGCCACTGCACTCCAGCCTGGGCAACAGAGTGAGACTCCAACTCAAAAAAGTAAATTAAATTAAATAAAGAATTACCCACATTAAAGGACAGACTAGATAGGGAATGTCTTGGCACCAGCCAAGAGCCCCGTTTTTGACTTCTGTCAGGACTTATATCTCTTTGCCTAAGGGTTGATGGGGCCCAACACTACCACAGACATGCCAAGGGGCAGCCAATGACAGAGACCAACCAATGACTGGCAGGAGTTGGTGAATAAAGACCCAGCTCCTTTGCCCTTGGGATGGGTGACTCTGAAGCTAGCATTCTGCTCAGCATCTCATTGCTCTCCAGTGGGATTCAGTTCCAGTTGTCCACAGTGGTGCCGGTGCTTGATGCCACCCTCTACTGACTTCCTTCTCTTACCCGTTTTACTTCTCAGATCCTCTACTGATGCTTGTGGGATCAACTCCCAAACAAACCACTTGCACTCAAATCCTTGACTTCCAAGTTTGGGCTTGATGACTGGGTTCTTAGTATAAAAAATATGGGTGAGAAAGGAGAGGATCTAGGGAAAAGACACAGTTGAGTTTTGAAATTGTTGAGTTGTCAGTAGGTCATTCTCATGGAAAGTTCAGGAGGCAGGAACACCAGTGGGTCTAATTCTTAGGAAACAGATGTGTGCTAGAGATACAGACATGGGAATCATCAGCACAGACATGGGAGCTATTGTTACAGAACAGATGGGACCCTCATGGAACAAAGGCCAGGCTTTGTTTCAAGACACTATGACTGTTCAATGGTGCCAGTGCTACAAAGTGGGCAAGAAAGAGAAGGACTAGAAGCTATCTGTTGGGTATAGCAACAGAAAGAAGAGCCAAAGAAATGGAAGGAAAATGGAGAAATTGACATTGTACGCATACTGTCCTTGTTGATCATCTTGTCAATCTTAGGATGGACATAATGTCTTGCTTAATGTCATATGATTAACAATTGGCAGAGTCAGGTTAGAACCAAGTACATGTGACTCCCAAGAGTCCTCTATTTCTACTACATCAGGCTCCTCTGCCCTGTGCCTGAGGGTGGACACCCCAGGGCATCTCTGCAACCTCATCCTGCTAACCCTCATCCAGCTCACCCTTGGAAGTCAGCTGACTTCTCGCCATCTTGTTCCAGCCAAGTACTGCCCAACACTGTCAGACTAGGAGACTCAGCTCCATTCTTGTTGTCCCAGCAGCCTAAGGATGAAACACCTGGAACGGTCTGGAATGGAAGTCTGTTCACCCTGTAGAGCTGGTTGCCTTCCCATGAAAGTCTCACAACCACACAGCCTCCAGAGCCCAGCGCCCGTGTCCCGGGTCCCAGGTCCCAACTCAACTGCTGTTCCCTGACCCAAATCCACTTGAAAGCATCTGCTTTTGTCCTCCACAGTTTGCAGGCAGCCCCACCCTCCCCTGCATACGTCCTTAGCCTCTTGCCAACACTCCTTTAGCCCTAGTCCCTACTGCCTGGGCAGCCCAGTCCAGACCCTGCCAGGGCTTGTTATGAAAAGAAGACCCAAACATTCTTCCTAGGCTGCAGGAAAACAGATGAGATCATGGAATTCTTGATTTTGATCTTTCTTAGGAAAACTTATGGAGAGTGGGGGAGGAGCCAGAGGATTAGGGATGGGTAAATGTTATTCCAAATGGAGGTTTTATTTTCTGAACATAGTCAAGAAGGGATTATCAAGACGATGGCTTCTGAGCACTTAGAAGAAAAATGATGATCACTAGACATTAGCATGCTGTCCCTAAAACATGAATTTAGTTGGCTCTTTCATGTTTCTAGTCAGTAGGTTAGGGGCTGAGAGCAAGGACAGGCTTGGTTTCATGGAGGGGTTTGTCAAGACTCTCAAAACACTCTTAAGAGATGCAATGCAGAGGTGTGGGACAGATAGAAACACAGTCAGTTATCTGGTCACTCAACCACAATGGCTTTTGAGTCCCTCAGACCAAACATCTGACAGGATGAGGCATCTTCCTGCTTCCATCTATCTGTAAACGTGTTGACTCGACCTTATTCATTTAACTCTGTACCACTTTCTGCCTCACTCAGAAGTTGCCTGACTTGATCTCCATTCTTCCCAATCAAGAAAATACACTGACTTTAGCTATTAAATTGGAAAGAGAAACAGAGGTTATGGAACCAGAAAAATGAGAAGAAAAAACAGATTTCTTAAATAGGACATAAAATGCACAAAACATCTCAAAAAATGGTTTTAAGGACAAACCATATAAAAGGGATAAATGAGAATTAATTAACATTAAAAGCTATAAAACACATCATTATAAAGTGGATTAATGAGTCACAGACCAGGAGCAGATATTTTAAACACAAATATATGACAAAAAACTTATGGCCAGAACATATAAAGAAAACATATTTTCCCAAAAAATGAAAGAGTTATATTGAGGATTTGTTACAGAAAGTATGCAAACCAAAAGCATATAAAAGAGTGTTCAACAGTATTACTCATCAGGAAAATCCAAATTATTTATTCATTCAGTTATTTATTTATTTATTTTTGAGTTGGAATCTCATTCTCTCGCCCAGGCTAGAGTGCAGTGGCACACTCACAGTCACCCCAGTATCGACCTGCTGGGCTCCAGTGATCCTTCCGCCTCAGCTTTCCAAGTAGCTGGAACTACAGGCACGCACTACCACACCTGGCTAATTTTTTATTATTGTAGAGACGAGGTCCTGCCAAGTTGCTGGGTTGATCTTGAACCCTCGGGCTCAGGCAGTCCACTCGCTTGGCCAAAGTGCTGGGATTACAGGCTGAGTCACCAAGCCCGGCCTCTTTTTATATATATATTTTATTTTAAAGATATGGGGTACAATTCAGGATTAGGTATACAAGTGAACATTGTCCAGGTAAAGTTTGGGCCTCCCTTTGGTCCCCACTTTGCCTGGTTTGACATCAGGTGCCCTTATTAATGTTATGTCCCTGACCCTGGAGTTATTCATTTTTTTAGAGACAGGGTCTCGCTATGTTGCCCAGGCTGGCCTTGAACTCCTGGCTGCCTCAGCTCCCCAAGTAGCTGGTACCACAGGCGTGTACCACCATACCAAGCAAGGAAAAGCCAAATGAAAACCACAATGAGTTAACCCCATTCACCTACCTGAATCAGTAAAATTTAAAATATTGATTATGACTGGGTGTGTTATGACTGGGTGTGGTGGCTTATGTCTATAATCCCAGCACTTTGGGAGGGAGAGGTGAGAGAATTGCCTGAGCCCAGGGGTTCAAGACCAGACTGGACAACTTGGTGAGACCTCGTCTCTACAATAAATAAGTAAAAAATTAGCTGGGTATGGTGGCATGCGCCTGCAGTTCCAGCTACTTGGAAGACTGAGTTGGAAGGGTCACCTAAGCCCAGCAGGTCGAGGCTATGGTGGCTGTAAGCATGCCCCTGCACTCTAAACCTGGGTGATAGAGTGAGATTCCGACTCAAAAAAAAAAAAAAAATTACTCTCCTCTCCCAACCTCAAATGCCAGAGAAAAAGGGGGATGGAATCTCCAGAAACATGTTATAGTTTGCCTGCTTTGTTTCTTTTTCTTTTCCTTGTTAGGCTTATTAACTATAAATTGTACCTAATTATCAATCACCAATAATGGAAAGTAGCCCAGGCATATCCATTATAGGAGATAACCCATGACTGAGTGCAGTGGCTCACACCTGTGATCCCAGCACTTTGGGAGGCAGAGGCAGGAGGATACCTGAGCTCGGGGGTACAAGATCAACCTGGGCAATTTGGCGAGACCTCGTCTCCACAATAAATAAAAAAAATTAGCTGGGCATGGTGGTACGTGCCTGTAGTTCCAGCTACTTGGAAGACTGAGGTGGAAGGCCAGCCTGAGCCCAGCAGGTCGAGAATGCGGTGGCCGTGAGTGTGTCGCTGCACTCCAGTCTGGGCGACAGAGTGAGACTCTGACTCAAAACAAAAAAAAAGAGACTGATTGGACTTGGTATTGGTAAGGATATGGAGTAACCAGAACTCTCATACACTGCTGGTAGGAATAAAAGCTGGTCCAACCACAGTTGGAATCTCTAACCTCTATGCTTACTCTAGAACCCAGCAATTCTACCTCCAGTTATGCTTCTAAGATAAATGAGTGCATACCTCTACAAGAGACACAAGTACGAAAATGTTTATGACAACTTTATTCATTATGGCCCAAACTAGAAACAACTTAAATATCCATCAACATGAAAAGGAACTTTTTCCCTTAGTGGTCTAGTCATGCAATGAATAAATATCCAGAAGTAGAAAGGAATAAATTACTAATAGATGAAACAACATAGATGAATCTCAAAAACATTATGTTAAACAGAAAAAGCTAGTCATAAAGGTATATATATGTTGATTTCATTTATATGGAGATTAATAATGGGCAAAATGGCCAGGCTTGGTGGCTCAGCCTGTAATCCCAGCATTTTGGAAGGCCGAGGCGAATGGATTGCCTGAGTCTGCGAGTTTAAGACCTGCCTAAGCAACTTGGTGAGATCTTGTCTCTACAATAAATAAAAAGTTAGCTGGGCGTGGTAGTTCCTAGTAGGAAGGCTGAGGTGGAAGGATCACTGGAGGTCGACATTGGAGTGACCGTGACTGTGCCACTGCACTCCAGCCTGGGCAACAGAGTGAGACTCCAACACAAAATAAATAAATAAATAATGAGCAAAATGAACTGTGATAGATATCAGAATAATGGCCATCCTTGTTTCTAGAGGTATCAACTAGGAAGGGGAACAAAGACCATCTGGGATTGTAGGAGTGTTCTAGACCACAGTTTGGCTGGTGGGTCCAGGTGGATATGTGTACAGTTCACTGAGCTGTACACCTAAGACTTGGCACTTTGTTGTATACAAATTATACCTCAAAAAATAACAGTATAGGCTGGGCCCAGTGACGCACACCTGTAATTCCAGCACTTTGGGAGACTGAGACGAGAGGATTGTTTGAGCCCAGGAGTTTGAAACCAGTCTAGGCAATATGGCAAGACCTCATCTCTACAAAAATTTAAAAATTAGCTGGGTGTAGTGGCACCCACTTGTAGTCTCAGCTTCCCAGGAGGCTGAGGCAGGAGGATTGTCTGAGCCTCTCTTCTTGTTTCTTCATTATTAGCCTCCCTGCAAGACCCAGAATCACTCCACATTCAGAGTCACCCAACTCCCAGTTCTAGTTCCACGTCTGATGACCAGTCACTGGAATGTTCTAGTGGAGAAACTAAATTTAATAGCATTTAAGCTGCCATCAGAAGTAAGGAATGCCATTATTTTACACATTATCTAATAACACAAACACTGCCAATTAAATCATGACAATCTCTTAGAATTTATTTTTTTATCTCTTAGAATTGGCTTTAATCTTATTGAAAGAATTCTTAAAACTCTAAGGTATTATTTAGACATAAAATGCTATCATATATAATTTTTATGCACACATGAAAAGGCAAATAAAAAGAAAACTAATTAACTAAGATATTCCTAAAGATTCTTTCTACACAGAATCTGACTTTTCAAGGGCATTGGTAAGACAGTATCTCTTAAAAGATGCTTCATTATTATCTCTGGATTGTTTTGTTTTTTTTTTTGAGTTGAACTCTCACTCTTGTCACCCAGGCTAGAGTGCGGTGACACACTCACAGTCACCCCCGCGTTGACCTGCTGGGCTCCGGAGATCCTTCCACCTTAGCCTTCCAAGTAGCCGGAACTACAGGTGTGCACTACCACACCTGGCTAATTTTTTGTTTATTGTAGTGATGAGGTCTTGCCAAGTTGCAAGAATGGATTGCCTGAGTCCGCGAGTTTAAGACCAGCCTAGGCAACTTGGTAAGACAACTGCACTCCAGCCTGGGCAACAGAGTGAGACTCCAACACAAAATAAATAAATAATAAGCAAAATGAATCTGTGATAGATATCAGAATAATGGCCATCCTTGTTTCTAGAGGTATCAACTAGGAAGGAGAACGAAGACCATCTAGAATTGTAGGAGTGTTCTAGACCTTGGTTTGGATGGTGGGTACAACTGGTCTCAAACCCATAGGCTCAAGCATTCCACTCGCCTTAGCCTCCCAAAGGGCTGGGATTACAGGCTGAGCCACCGAGCCTGGCGATCTCTGGATTTTATTCCCCCCAAGCTCTGGCATCAGTTTTGCAAGTCTGATGCTGGTGTTGTCTTGATTTGACAGAAGAGGTCAATGAAAGGTTTTCAGACAACAACCTAAACTCATCTTCCCTTCCTCAATTGATCCTTTAATGGTTGGCTGACTGAAACATCAGGGCTCCAGTTGCAAGTTTATATGTTCTCAGGAAATGACAAGCACTTCGTGGCTATTTGGCCAACAAGGGTTGTAAGACGCCATCAAACAATAGTGAACGATATCCATTGCCATTTCACAGATATTAATGAATACATCAAGCCTAATAGTCCTAGTGGCTGGGTGGCTGTGTAGTCTTGCACAGACTTTAATTCTCAATATGGTGAACAGCTTGCAGTAACAGAAGAAAAATTTCATTAGCATCTCTAACGCTATAGTTGAGTCAATGACTGTGTATGTAAGAAAAGAACAATCAGGCCAAGGCAGGAGGATCACTTGAGCCCAGGAATTGGAGGCCAGCCTGGCCAATATAGTAAGACCTTGTCTCTACAAAAAAACCTAAAACATTAGTAGGTGTGGTGGCACATGCCTGTAGTCCCAGCCATTTGGGAGGCTGAGGTGGAAGGATCACCTGAGCCCAGGAATTAGGGGCTGCAGTGAGCGCTGATCCTGCCACTGCACTCCAGCCTGGGTGACAGAGTGAGACCCCTAACTCAAAAAAAAAAAATGATCAGAGAGAATTTTAGAAAGGAGTAATACAAAAAATAATCTGGCACTGTCTACATCTGAACAGAGCAGCCTGCCCAGTACCCTTGCAGCAGGTATTTTCCTGTTGTGAAGACAAAGGCCTCAGGCAACCAGACTTGGGGAAGGTAAGCCTTGAGGACCATTCGACCAATCTTCTTGCTCTGTCCCCACGTGCTTAAGCAAAGTCTGAATTACAATTTGATGCTCTATATAAATGTCCTACATAAAAAGAATACGCTGTGTGGATGACTGGAGCTTTCTTTAGGGCACAACACATTTAGGGTCCTCACTGCAAATCAATGTCAGTCGTTTGAGCTTAACTAGCAGGAGTCTACTACCCTGAGCCATGATCCCCACCTGAAGATGCTGGCAAAAATCAGTTTGATCACGTGATCCACCTCCAATTCTCCACCTCTCTACAGTGAGCGCTGATCCTGCCACTGCACTCCAGCCTGGGTGACAGAGTGAGACCACTTGGCCACCTGGCATTATCATGAAGCCTGAGCAAATTTCCCTGCTCCTTTGATGGGGTCTTCATTGCGTGACCTGCTTTGCCTGATAAAATAAAAGACATGAGCACTTGCTCGAACAGCTGGGCTGTGATATACCTGCCAGGACCCTGGGTACACAGGCCAGCGAGCCCAGAGAAGAGGAGAGACAGGTGGAGTAAGCCGGGACCAACCCAGGACTTGCAGCCAAGCCCAGTGAGCCCAACAGAGCCCGGCCTAGATCAGCTGAATTCCAGCCAGCCTGCAGACGTGTGCATAAGAAAGAAATGCTTGTAGCTGTACACCTCTGCATTTGGGAATGCTTTGTTGAGTGGCATTACTGGGATCATAGCTAACTAATACACCTTCCCAGTCAGTCTCATGCAGCTGCCACAGTGCTCACCAACCATGTGCGGTCGCCCCACCCTGAAAGTCTTTGGAGCTAGGGTTCTTTGTTCCTTAGGATCTCTGGCACCTTGGTGGGCTTCCCCAGTGGCTGGCAAGTTTTCCCAACCCCCTTCATCTGTACCTGACTCCAAGCTTCACTTGCGTCTAGAACTCTTGACACTGCAAACCCTTCCTCCCTCTTGGACTGGGTCCTCTTTGGCCCAGTGTTATGTCCACACCATCAAGGCCTCTTCCCCACTCTCATCTCATATGGGCAACTGGCTCCACTGGCTCCACTGGCCTGTCTCCGTCACCCCAGTTCCCAGCATGCCTGGAGGTCAGTGTCTGCCTGAGTCTTCAGGTTAAGTGAACTCCCTTTGGTCAGCCATTTCTCTGTCTCCCTCCTCCTCTCCCTCCCTCCCTTCCTCCCTCCCTCCCTCTTTCCCTTCCTTCCTTTTTTTATTTTTGAGTGGGAGTCTCAATCTGTTGCCCAGGTTGGAGTGCAGTGGCACATTCACAGCTCGTCACAGCAAAGAACTCCTGGGTTCAAGCGATCCCTCTGCCTCAGCCTCCTAAGCAACTTGGACTACAGGTGCATGCCACTATGCCCAGCTAATTTTTAATTTTTTGTAGATATGAGGTCTCGCTATATTGCCCAGACTGATCTCAAACTCCTGGGTTCAAGCGATCCTCCTGCTCAGCCTCCCAAAGTGCTGGGCTTATAAGCGTGAGCCACGGCGCCCAGCCTGGTCCGCTTTTTCTAACCCTAAGGTGCCACCCCTTAAAACTAGTTTTACAATCAAATATACTGTACCCAGGACATGTGTTGGGTGATTCACGTGTGGGTGGCATTCCAAACAAATTTAGGGTTCCCCAACCTTCTATGCTGTCTGTGACAGCCCTACCTACTGCAGTGACTGCTGCAAAAAGATAGGAAGGAGGCAGTAGCGGCAGGTGGCTGTGAGAACCGTGGGAGACGCTGACATCTTTTGGCTAGAATCCAGCCAGAGTCCACACGGATGATGGGATCTGTGGCATGTTTCCTCACAAATGATGGCTCCCAGAGAAATGACAGCCTCAGCCACAGCCTATGCTCGGACAGCTGAAAAAGCTCTCCCAAGATCTTCACAAAGTCCTCAGTTGATTCTACCTTGGGCAGAAGGGTGGGATGCAAGACACCACCAGGAACAAGCATGGAGGGGAGTCTCTTCGTGTTTGTTGACGGGTATAGTGATTTACAATGCCGAGCAAACCAAACGTGAATGGTCTTTGTCCTCAGGACACATTTTTGCAGAGTGTATAGGCTCAAAAGAACCTCACAGGAAGCCTGCAGCCCAGCATGGGCATTTTCAGAACACTTTGAAATTTACTTTAATGAGAATGGTCGCTTGTATAAAACAAAAAATAGACATCAGTGGAGGCTTGGGAGAAAGGAACTTGTTCCTTTCAGGTAAATCACAAGGAACAAAGAGGAAAAATTTCGGTCTTTAAAACTACTTTTTCTAGCCTCATATATTAGACTTCCCACTTTCTGGAGGCTGCTGTTCTGAGGCATTAAGAGACTTGTATTTTAATATAAAACCCACAAAACCCTGGCTTTTTGCTGTGCTGTGCCATTATCTGGCTCTTGGCAGACTTAAAATTATTCCTTTTAAAACTATTTCCTTTTGGAGGTCAGCTGAAAGTCCGTTTCAAGCACCACATTGATAAAACTGAACACAGGACCCCTCTTAAAAGCCAGCAATTATGGGTCCCAGTAGAAAAACACTCCGTGGTGCCAGGCTTCCGAGACATAGTGCCTCAAACGTGGCTTTGTGTCAACGCAGCTGTATCCACAGGCGAAAAGTTAAAAGAGTTATTTAAAAATGTTTCCACTTCTGGAAGCCCTCTCTCTGCAACTTCCCTACCAGGCAGGAGAAAAAGGTCAGAGCAGAAGAACATTCTCTGGGCTACCAGGACCTGGCCGGGCCTGGCGTCTGCAGGCCCTGACCTCGGGAGCCTATGTCCACCAGCATCCTGTGCTCTGACCTTGGCCTGTGGATCTAGGCTTTCTCGATCCATCTGAGCAGGCCTAAACAAGTGCTTGGATAGTCGGTCAGAATAACGATCCAGAAGGAAAAGTCATACTGTTCTGGCTGTCTGAATTCAGATGGCAAAATGTTAAATCCTGCTTATTCAACCCTGCAGATGGGATAAGCTTATCAGGAACCAGATTTTTCTTTTTTGAATTGGCAAAATCTGGTGACTGAAGTGTGAGCAGCTTTAATACTATTTAAGCTTTTGATATCCAGTGAACTGTAACCCCTAAATTCCCCAGATGGCCAATAGCTGGAGTTTTGTCCCAACACAATTCTCCCAAATTTAGTGATTGTCGTGCAGAATGGGTGTGGAGAGAGACAGGAGCTACAGAGACTTGAGGAAAAGTCAGACGACTTTGGACAGCGAAATAGTCAACTGCTGGCAGAGAGTGGGAAAATGGTTTCACACTTAAACTGGTCAGAACAGGTGCACATTTCTAGTGTTTTTTTGAGTCAGGATCTCACTCTGTCAACCAGGCTGGAGTGCAGTGGCACAATCACAGCTCACTGCAGCCTCAACCTCCTGGGTTCAGGCAATCCTCCCACCTCAACCTCCTGAGTAACTGGGACTACAGGTAAGCACTCCCACGCCTGGCTAATTTTTAAATTTATCTTTCTTATTATTTTTTAGAAGTGAGGTCTCACTATGTTTCCCAGGCTGGTCTCAAACTCCTAGGTTCACAGGATCCTTCTATCTCACCCTCTCAAAGTACTGGGATTATAGCTATGAGTCACCACACCTGGCCTTCCCTAATTCTTTACAGTGTGAATTCTAAAACCCACCCTCAGAAATTCTACAACTGTTAGTTGTAACATATCCCAAGGACAAGGAGTGTGGAGGAAAGTGCTAAACTCACAGCTTTAGGAGCAAGGGCAGAATGAGCTGAGGGGGGAGTATAAAAACTCTTTTGATTTCTGTTCAAGCTACAATAATGCAAAAATGACAAACCAATGCTCACTGCTTTAGATGAAGAAAGGAAAGAAAAAGAGAGATCGGCTGGGTGCGGTGGCTCAAATCTATGGGCATCCTTTCAGAGTATCTTTAGCAGCTCAGCTGTGCCATTATTCCACTGAGCAACAAAAGAATGCTGTCTGTGGACCAAAACACTAATTTAATTCTGCCTGCCCAATATCACAAAAGCAGATAAACAAATAGGAGAAAAACTGGCTGGTTGCCACTGTGTAAAAAATTAAGAGAACTGCGTACAAACCTGGATTTCTAACATCTTTTGAAAAGTTAGAAGGGCTGATAACACAGATCCTGTATTCCTGTGGCTACAGTTGGCTACATAAAGTAGCTGGTGCCTCCTCCCCATGAAAGGAGAAGGTGTACTTTAATTTGCCGTAGTCCCCACCATTCCTAGTTGTCTCATTCCAACCACGCACTCATTTACATGATTACCTGTTTTTTGAGCTGTGTCTTCTGTAGTAAAAGCACGTTTGAGACACCAAGGTAACTTTTCTGAATTATAACAGGCTGACATTGATGGCAATGCAGTTGTATGCAATTGACAAGAGGGGAATTTTTAGCAGAAGTAAAATCTATTATCTTTCAGGTTTATATTCTACTGGTTTCAGTGAAAACTTTGGGGGTTTTGATTTTCTGGTTTCTATCTTTATAGAAGAGTTAGTCCCAGGTTCAAAGGCAAGTGATGTTTTTTTTATCCTTCAAATACTCTGAGGCAATCAAGTGTTCAATGAGGCAACTCCCAACAGCACAGGCTTGCAATTACAAACTGTTTCCAATCTTACCAGCCAAACTGGAAAAACACTCCACCGACATTGCTTCTAGAGTGACTCTCTCTTAAAATATTGTGGCATTGGAGTTCAATGTACTTGAGGGTTTAAATGTGATTTACAATCCGGAAATTTTTTTTTTGAGTCAGAGTGTCACCAAGACTGGAGTGCAGTGGCATGCTCATGCACCCGCAGCCTCAACCTGCTGGGTTCAGGTGATCCTTCCACCTCAGCCTTCCAAGTAGCTGGAGCCACAGGTGTGTACCACTACACCCAGCTAATTTTTTGATCTATTGTACAGACAAGGTCTCGCTAAGTTGCCCAGGCTGGTCTTGAACCCCTGGACTCAGGCAATTCTCTCGCCTCTGCTTCCCAAAGTGTTGGGATTACAGGCATGAACCACCACGCCTGGCCACAATCAGAAAATTCACAATTTATTTTTCTGTCACCCCAGTGAAGGCATTTGTACCCTGAAGCTTGTTAATTTGCCTAAATCATGCTGTATTAAAAGCTTTTAATAATTCATGAGCTGCGGCATTGAGTATTTTATAGGGATATAAAATGTATTCTTTAGAAAGTCAGCATCTTTTATTCGAAAACATTTTGAGGACTAAAAGTTTACTTGTCAGAATACTTTTCTACTTCTAAAAGATCAGCTCTTCTCAAAAGACACTCAGAGAAAGTGACTCTGTTTTTCAATGTTGTTTGTTATTTGATTTTTGAGCATGCAAGTGGGTTATGGTAGACCAGATACCGCAGGGACACTACAGGCTCACCATAACAAGTGTAACAGCAGCAGGGTATTCGAGTATGGTTTCGATATGATTCAAACACATTACATTTTATTTTATTTTATTTTTATTTTTTTATTTTTTTGAGTTGGAGTCTCACTCAGTCGCCCAGACTGGAGTGCAGTGGCCACTCCCGGCCACCGCAGCCTCGACCTGCTAGGCTCCGGCGATCCTTCCACCTCAGCCTTCCAAGAAGCTGGAACTACAGGTGCGCGCTACCACGCCCGGCTGATTTTTTGATTTATTGTAGAGATGAGGTCTCGCCAAGTTGCCCAGGCGGGTCTCGAACCTGCAGGCTCAGGCAATCCACTCATGCACATTACATTTTTTGTGCACTTTATTTCTCTTATTTTTACATTGCAATACATTATGAAATTATTATTTTGATAGGAATCTATAAGCAATTGATTGATGATGATCTCTGTGCAGTCCAACCTCACTGCTCATGTTCATCTGTATTTGCAACCGCTCCCCAGTGCTAACATCACCGCCTCAGCTCCACCTCAGATCATCAGGCATTAGATTCTCCTAAGAAGCCGCAACCTGGATCCCTCACATGCACAGTTCATGATAGGGTTTGTACGCCTGTGAGAACCTAATGCTGCTGCTGATCTGACAGGAGGCAGAGCTGAGGCAGTCATGCAAGCCATGGAGAGCGGCTGTAAATATAGAAGAAGCTTTGCCTACTGGCCCGCCACTTACCTGCTGTGCGGCCCACTTCCTAACAGGCCACAGACCAGTACCAGTCCACGGCCCAGGGGTTGGCGACACCTGCTTTATGTCACTCTGTGGGTCTGGAGTATCCTCTGTGTCTCTCCCCCACTTGATAGGCGACTGATGAGCTGGGCAATCTAGAAACGAGTGGCCTCACTTCTCCGAGACTCAGTTTTCCTCCATGTGACGTGGCATGGATAGACTAGATTGCTGAATCCCAACCTTTTTTTTTCTTAAAGGGTCCTCTATATCCCTCAAAGACAGGCCTTCTGCCCCTCTCCTCACCCCCTTCTGCTTGTCTGAAACCTGCCAGTGCTCGCTCACCCCCGCCTCCCTCCTCTTTAGTTGGCCACTGTCCCCACCATTCCCAGTTGTCTGAGAACGCTTAAGTGCGCTCAGACTCTTTGTGCTTCCCTGATCTCGATTCTGCCCAGTCCTCTTCTCTACCACGAAGCACTCACGTCACTACAGAACCAGAAAAGTCCCCAACGGGATCTGCAGGCAGGGGAGGTGCAGGCAGTCCTGTGAACACCAGCTGCGTTTGTGTACTTCCTGACTGGCCCCTGCTTTTCCACACTGGTTCTGGTGCCTCTCCCTGGTTTTTGACGATGGGAGACTCTCACAGGTTTGGTTGGAAAATGTCACCATCACATGACAGGCCCCTTCACAGCGAGGACACCTCGATCTGCTTCCAAAATAAATATGAACACTGACCAGTAGACAAAGCGCAGACTGCCTTTATGGTTCAGATCACTTCCATGGCGGCCTTTTTATTCCCTACTTTGGCAAAGTCTATAGGGCTGTGTTTGTTACTCCCAATGCCAGGGGAGGTTACAGATTCAATTCACTTCAATAGAACTGAAAGAACAAAAGCCAACTCATGTTCAAGCCCGCATTGCCAAAAAATCATAATAAAGTCCTTTTGAAAAAGTCCTTAGCCAAGCATGGTGGCATGCACCTGTGGTCCCAGCTACTCGGGAGGCTGAAATAGGAGGATCACCTGAGCCCAGGAGTTGGAAGCTGCAGTGTGCTATAATTGTGCCGTTGCACTCCAGACTGGGCAACATAGCAAGGACCTGACTCTTAAAAAATAAAATACAAGCCAGGCTTAGTGGCTCAGCCTATAATCCCGCGCCTTTGGGAGGCTGAGGTGAGTGAATTGCCTGAACTCACGGGTTCGAGACCCGCCTGGGCAGCGAGACCTCATCTCCACAATAAATCAAAAAATCAGCCGGGCATGGTAGCACATGCCTGTAATTCCGGCTACTTGGAAGGCTGAGGCTGAAGGATCGCCAGAGCCCAGCAGTTCAAGGCTGTGGTGGCCAGGAGTGGCCACTGCACTCCAGTCTGGGCGACAGAGTGAGACTCCAACTAAAAAAAATAAAATAAAATAAAATACAGTTATGAGTGAGAACATGTGGTACTCAGTTCTTTGTTTCTGTATTGAGTATGATAGACTCTAAATCCATCCAAGTTGCTGTGAAGTCCACAATTCTGTTCTTCTTTTTGGCTATGTAGTATTCCATTGTGTATATGTACCACATTTTTAAAATCCAGTTCAGTTTTGATGGGCAGCATGGTTGGTTCCATATTTTTGCTATGATGAATAGTGCTGCAATAAACATGCATGTGCAGGTGTCTTTTTGTAGAACGATTGGAGTTCTTCTGGGTATAGTCCCAGAAGGGGGATTGCTGGGTTGTATGAAAGGTCAATTTCTAATGAATTCATTTTTGTATAAAGTGCAAAATAATTTATACAATGAAGAAAAAATGGAAAAACATAATTAAAATAAAATTAGTACTTGCCTGGTATGTAACAAAGGACTGAATAAGGTCCATGGGATCGAATGCTCCTGAAAGAATAAATATATCTCTTTTTTTTTTTTTTTTTTGAGTTGGAGTCTCACTCCATCGCCCAAGTTGGAATGCAATGTGGCACACTCACAGCCACCCCAGCATCAACCTGCTGAGCTCCAGTGATCCTTCCGCCTCAGCCTTCCAAGTACCCAGAACTACAGGCACATGCTACCATGCCCAGCTAATTTTTTATTTATTGTAGAGATGAGGTCTTTCCAAGTTGCCTGTGCTGGTCTCGAACCTGCGGACTCTGGCCATTCACTTGCCTTGGCCTCCTAAAGTGTTGTGATTACAGGCTGAGCCACCGAGCCCAGCCAGAATAAATATCTTTTAAGGAACAAGAGGGACCAAAGAAGAAAGAGAGTGGGAAAAAAGTCCTGTGGGGGGTGACAAGACATGCTAACATGTGACTTATGCTCCCTCTTGCAGCAACAAAATACCTGAAGCAATGGTCAGGATTTTAATCCTGCGTGTTCCTAGAAAGAAAAGATGTCTGTTCATCAACTGCATCAAGCAACTCCAGGCACAGCGAAGTGCCCACGAGAGAAGCCTGTGAAACCTGCATGGAAATTGCTCTCCTGGGTCCTGGGGAATGGAAGCATGCCAGGCTTGGCCACTCCCTGCCCATCCTGGGGGGAGGTGCTGTCCCAGCCACGCAAGCTGTGATGCAATGTAAAGACACGTAAAGATGTGTCCTCAATCAGCAAAAGTGTGTTTTGGTTGGGCGAAGGGGCATGAAAACTTGGCCTTAAATGGATCCTATACATGGGCTATGTAAACAACTTTTTCTGACTTTTTTTCTTTCTTTTTCTTTTTTTTTTTGGAGAGAGGGTCTCATTTTGTTGCCCAGGCTGGAGTGTACTGGCACGATCAAGGCTCACCACAGCCTCGACCTCCTGGGCTCAAGCAATCCTTCCATCTCAACCTCACAAGTAGCTGGGATTACAGGTGCATGCCACCACACCTGGATAATTTTTTTTAAAATGTTTTTAGAGAGGAGGTCTCTCTATGTTGGAAGATGAAAGAGAAGATGAATGTATGGAAACCAACATTGTAGGGTATGCTTGCAAATGGGATGCATTTGTCACTTTGTAGGACTTTGTTTTTCTGTTTGTTTGTGCATCTGTGTTGTTTTGTTTTGTTTTGTTTCTGCTTTTTTTGTTTTGAGTCGGGTCTCACTCTGCTGCACAGGCTGGAGTGCACTGGCACAATCATGGCTCACTGAAGTCTCGACCTCCTGAGCTCAGTAAATTCTTCCTCCTCAGCCTCCCTAGTAAGTGGCTGAGACTACAAGCATGTGCCACCACACTCAACTAATTGTTTGACTTTTTGCAGAGATGAGGTCTTGCTTTGTTGCCCAAGTTGATCTTGAATTGCTGGGCTCAAGTGATCTTCCTGCCTTGACCTCCCAAAGTGCTGGGATTACAGACATGAGCCACCATGCCCAGCCTTATATGTCAACAATTTTAAGGCATTCCTGTAAACTGTGGGAAGGGCTCCTATGGACAAAAAATGATAATGTGTTTCTATAATAAAAACAAAACAAAAGAGCATCTTTGTGGTGTCTGTTTCTCCCCAAATTGCCTGCTTTCTGTCACACTGGAAACAAGGGCATCTTACAAGGGACACAGTAACAACCAACCCCAAACTTCTACCCAAGTATACAATGATAAGTGTGGCCACTGTCTTACCAAGGCATGGCACTGGAACAAACCATGGGGATGGGCTCTGAGACCTGGACTCATTGTGTGACAATGGTGTGACCTTCCCCCAGGCATGTTCTCTCCAAGTTGCTATTTCTTTGTTTATAAGACGTTGAGGTTTTTTTCTTTTTTTTTTTTTTTGAATTGGAGTCTCACTCTGTCGCCCAGGCTAGAGTGCAGTGACACGCTCACAGTCACCCCAGTGTCAACCTGCTGGGCTCCAGAGATCCTTCTGCCTCAGCCTTCCAAGCAGCTGAACTACAGGTGTGTGCTACCATGCCCAGCTAATTTTTTATTTATTGTAGAGATGAGGTCTTGCCAAGTTGCCTGGGCTGGTCTCGAACCCGCGGGCTCAGTAAATCAACTGGGATTACAGGCTGAGTCACCAAGCCTGGCCTTATTTTTATTTTATATTTTTTTTAGAGGTAGGGTCTCACTCTGTAGCCCATGCTGGAGTGCAATGACACGATCATGGCTCACTACAGTCTTGAACTCCTAGGTTCAATCAATCCTCCCGCCTCGGCTTCCCAAGTAGCTAGGACTACAGGTGCATGCCACCACACCAGGTTAAATTTTTAAAATTTTTTTGTAGAGACAGCATCTCACTATGTTGCCCAGGCTGGTCTTAAACTCCCAGCCTCAACAATCCTCCTGCCTCGGCCTCTCAAAGTGCTAGGATTACAGGTGTGAACCACTGTGCCTGGCCTGTTTATGAAATTTGAGGTTAGAGTTGTTGACATTGAAATATTAGTTTTTAGGTTTTTCTTTGATTATAGAAATAATACACATTCATTGTAGGGAATAATACATATTCATTGTAAAGCTTGACAATGAAAATAAAAACATCTATAATCCTACCACCTTGCAGTGCTCACTTTTGGTATATTAATTTCTGCTAACATTTGGTGTGTGCATTTCAGGCAATTGTCCTCAAATACATGTTTTGCTTTGTTTTGAGTTGGAATCTCACTCTGTCACCCAGACTGGAGTGCAGTGGCATGCTCTCGGCCACCGCGGCCTCGACCTGCTGGGCTCAGGCAATCCTTCCACCTCAGGCTTCCAAGTAGCTGGAACTGCAAGTGTGCACTTTTTTTTTAATAGTTAATCTTTCAAATTCCCTTCAGTGCTAAGGTTGTATGGCTCCAGGAAAGGCGGGCTTCAATGCTGCAACATTTACAGAAGGACTTTTGATTTAAAGTCACTGCTTACTGTCACCTTGGACATATCAGTACCGTATCTTTCAAATATCCTGTCCCATCTGGGGCCACATGTTTTAGACAGGACTCATTCAGAGGATGAGTACAGAGGAGGAGAGCCCTGCAGTCCACATTGCACAGCGAGAAATGGAAAGGGCAGGGGGATGGGGACAGAGGCACAAAAAGAAAGGCCCAGGAGAGAAACCTAGGAAGGATGAAGGCCAAACTAGCGTTGGAAGAGGAGGGGAGGAGGGCCTTCTCTGCAGGAGTGATTCTGCTATGACACAGCCGACTCCTATCCCATAAGTGGCCTCTGGCGGAGGAGAAACTTTAGGCCAGGGCCTGGGGCCATGACCGCTCCAGTGCCTGCCTGGTTTTGAGTGTGGGTGGTTATGGAACTTGCTGCCTTCCTTTGTAAACTGAGGACAACAGGCCCTGCACAGCCTCCTCCATAGTATGGCTGGGATGGCACAATGCATCGAGTTCATGAAGGCCATGGCAGGCCCCAGACACATCCAAAGGCAAGTTACCCTCACAGCCCTGAGGAAGGAGGCCTCTCCCCTCCCTTGCCTTTACTGTATTTCCATCTCAAGCATTTATGCTACTACACACCAAGAGAAGGGACCGTGTGTACGCTGGCTTTTCTCACCGGTTATTGTGTTCCTCCCGTGGAAATCACATGGTTGTCAGGCAAAGGTTTAAGACAACCAGAAGTTCAGGAGAGACACCAGGGTACATCTGGGAAGTGCTGAGCCCAGGCACAGGCACAGACATGGACTTGGACCCCTCCCACGGAGAGCATGATCTCCCCTAGTAGTTCCTGCTGGAAACTTCTCTCAATAAACAGGTTGTTCCACCCATGTATGGATTGAAAAAGATACCCGTACTAGCATGTTCATTGCAGCATGGTTCACAATAGCAAAATCATGGAGCCAACCTCGGTACCCACCAACAATTGACCGAATGAAAAAAAAGTGGCAGCCAGGCTCGGTGGCTCCGCCCGTAATCCTGCGCCTTTGGGAGGCTGAGGTGAGTGGATTGCCTGAGCCCATGGGTTCGAGACCCGCCTGGGCAGCAAGACCTCATCTCTACAATAAATCAAAAAAATCAGCCAGGTGTGGTAGCGCATGCCTGTAATTCTGGCTACTTGGAAGGCTGAGGTGGAAGGATTGCCGGAGCCCAGCAGGTCGAGGCTGCGGTGGCCAGGAGCGGCCACTGCACTCCAGTCTGGGCAACAGAGTGAGACTCCAACTCAAAACAAAAAAAGAAAGAAAATGTGGCATATATACACCATGGAATATTGTGCAGCCAAAACAAACAAACAAAAACTCAAAATCATGTCCTTTGTAGCAATGTGGATGGAGCTGACTCAGAAACAGAAAACCAAATACTGCATGGTCTCACTCATGTGCAAGATCTAAATGGTCACAAAAATGGAATTAACAGACACCGAGGACACCAATAACGGGGGAGGTGGGCCAGGGTGTTAGGGTTCAGAAATTTCCCATTGGGTATAGTATTCACTCTCTGGGGAACAGGCCACCTGGGACCCAACCCCGCCATGCCTGTGTACCCGCTGAATCTAAAATTTTTTTTAAAAATCGATCCCAGAGGCCTCTTGGGCCTTCCAATCATCAAGCTCCTGCTGTCAGGCCACTGGGTGGGGTGATAGGAGCTGGAGAGGAAGACTGTGTGAGTTCTCTGGGGACCCCTGTGTGTGAGGAGGAAGCAGCACCCCAGCTCCTCCGCAGGGTGAGACCCTGACTCAAAGAAAAAAAAAAAGGGCCTGGTTTGGTGGCTCAGCCTGTAATCCCAGCACTTTGGGAGGCCGAGGTGAGTGGATTGCCTGAGCCCGTGGTTTCGGGACCCGCCTAGGCAACTTGGCGAGACCTCATCTCTACAATAAATAAGAAATTAGCCAGGTGTGGTAGCGCGCGCCTGTAGTTCCAGCTACTTGGAAGGCTGAGGCGGAAGGATCGCTGGAGCCCAGCAGTTCGAGGCTGCGGTGGCCGGGAGCGGCCACTGCACTCCGGTCTGAATGACAGAGTGAGACTCCAACTCAAAAAAAAAAAAAAAGTTTAGCATTTAGAAAGCTGTACCATAAGGTAAGTAAATCAGTATCTGAAAGCAAATCGCAAAGATAAATTTAGTTAAAAGAAGGCAAGAGTCAGCTTACCTAAAAAATCAATTTCCTGTCATCCTGGATGAATTACCTTTCTCAGAGATTAAAAGCAAATATGAATGGAAAATCAAGTGGGTGTTCAGAATTACTTAATTTTTTTCAAGCAATCTATTTAGGTTAGCCAGAATGAACAGAAAATCTCTTCTCTGTGAACTTGTTTATTTCTTTATTTTATTTTTGTATTTTAATTTTTTGAATTTGGGGTCTCACTCTGTTGCCCAGCTGAGATGTAATGGCACGATCATGGCTCACAACAACCTTGACATTCTGGGGTCAGGCGATCCTCCCACCTCAGCCTCCCGAGTAGTTGGGACTACAGGTATGTGCCACCACACTTGGCTGATTTTTTTGACTTTTGTAGAGACGAGGTCTTGCTATGTTGCCTAGGCTGGTCTGGAACTCACGAGCTCAAGCAACCCTCCCCCTTCGGCCTCCCAAAGTGCTGGGTGTGAGCTACCATACCCAGCCTGCGAACTTGTTTAATTGCAGAAAAGTTGCAGAGGGAAACAGTTCTCGTCTAAAGGAGAGACTGTGTCTTGCTCTTTTGAGGATGAGGGTTGCTGAAGGAGCCGGGTTCTCACCGGTCACGTACCCCTCTGTGCTCTGGGCGCCACGCGAGGACCCGGGCCAGGCTGCCTCTGATTCTTTGGGTCATGGTCAGGTCGTCTGGTGTTCTAAGCTACCAGGCAAGCCCCCTTATCCCACACACCCAAAGGGAGACTTCAGCTCTTCACCAAGCAGGAACACAGCAGACCATCGGTGGGAGCTCAGCCACTTCTGTTCCCAAGGCTGACGCTCTCCTGGGACATCGCAGCTCTGTGCTGTCATCCTAATTGCGTTGACCTCTGGGCAAAGTGGGTGAAAGAATGAATGCCTTGCATGCTCCAGCAATTATGATACTGGGCATAACAGACCCCGTTGCTTCCAGGTAAAAGTTCAGTTTCAATTCATTAAAAGTCCAGTTTCAATTCATTAAAAGTTCTGTTTCAATTCATTAAAAGAGTGAATTCATAAGTGACTATTTCCTTATTGTGCAGCACGCCAAAACCAAATTAAAGGATTTAGTCTCAGCTTCTACTGCAGCAACTTAAAAATCAGAGCACAGAGAGATTTGAACTTCTCCTTACACATTGCCAGCTTGTTCTTTGGAAAGACTGAACTAATCAGATTTAATATAATTCCTCACAGTTATGTAGCTACTTTCATTGGAATTACATTAATCTTCATAGTAAATTAAGGGTATTTTTGTGAGTAGTTTTTCTAATCTACCAACTAGGAGATCATGATCTCTCTCTCTCTCTTTCTCCCTTAAATCTTTCCTCACTTCTCCCACACAGGTTATATGCTTCTGAATGGTTTTCATGTTTATGGAATTATAAAATTCTCATCCATTTAATTTTTGTAGCTATTATGATGGGGAAAGGTAGTAAGTTTCCATTCCATTACCAAGGTTAAAAATGCTGTTGGGTTTTGCATTTATAGGTGACACCTGTAATTTTGCTAAACTTGATCATTCCCTTTTTGTTGATTTTTGTCAAACTTTAAGGTATATAATCACATCATCATAGAAACAACAACAATGCATCAGAGCCTTATAACTCTGCAAAGAATAAGTATTAACTTTAGAGGAATTGAAAGATAGGGAGAGCCTTATCCCCCACTTTGTCATAGGCAGGGAGACCCAAACAAAACCAAAATTTATTGATTAAAAATTGTGTCTTTATTCTTCCATGTTTAAACTTCAGTCTCCTTCAAAGTACTCTCTGTTGGATGCAACACGCCTATTGAGATGCTTTTTCCACTGCTCAGAACAGTGTTTGAACTCACCGGTGTTGTCACCTTTTAGTGTTCCTGCTGTTTTTGTTTCACTTCTCCCACGTGGGCAAAACGTTTCCCTTTGAGGAATATTCCATCCAGGGAAACAAAAGAAGTTGCTCAGGTGAATGGAGAGAGTGGGACATGGGGGTCGTGCCGCTTTTGGCCAAAAACTGCTGAAAACTCACGTAGTGTGGGCAGGTGTGTTGTCATAGTGGAAGAACCCGTGACCTGTTCACCACAACTTGGGATGTTTCTTCCACAAATCATGACTCGACCTTCTCAAAACTTCCAGATAAAAACTTGGGTTGACTGTTTGATCCGGGAGAACAAATTCTAAGTGTATTATAAAGGGTCTACCCTCCAAAAAGATATATAATTCTGGATTTTGGGGGGGGTCCCCCTTATAACTACCATTTATTGCCTGTCATATGCACACACTTCCCCTCAACTCCTTAACAATAATTAAGGAGTATGTTAATGGGCAGTATTTGTATTTTTGCATTTATCAGTAACATCTGTAATTTTCCTAAACTTAATTAAATTTTTTGTTGATTTTTGTCAGACTTTAAGGTATTTTGTCAAATTTTTTGTTGATTTTTGTCAGACACATCATCATAAAAAACAACAGCAATGGATTTCACTGACTCCTGACAACACTGCTATGAGATGGGGACTCCTGATACCCATTTTACAGATGTGGAAACTGAACTTGGGCTAGATTGAGGAGCACTGAGCATAAGACACATACACACATGCACACACATACGGCAAGTTCTAGAGCTTGGGTTTCAACACAGTTCTGCCTGAGCCCAAAGCCTATATGTGTAATAGCAGCAAAAAAGAAAATACTGTACTTCAGCATTAACTCAATAAACACGAAGAACTATTCAAAGAAAATTAAAATACCTCTGGGGAAAATAAAGTTCTGAAAAAAATCAACAAAGGGGCATTATCTCTTTCCTGATCTTGACTAATTTCATAAGTGAAAAACAGTCTCTCACCAGTTTAATTGGCATTTTTATTACTGGGAAGTCTCAACATTTTCAAATTCGTCACATATCTTTTCTATCCCGGGTTTTTCTTTTTTTTTTCCTGTTCATAACTTCTGATTTCATTACTGGGATAGTAAAGTCTCTTACTGATGTATTTGAATTAATTGTAAGTATAACATCTTTTATCAAATTCCAAGGAAATGGTAAACCATCTTTTACTTTCTGTCTAAGTGTTTATGATATATACTGAAGTATAGATAACTAATTTTTTACATAATTACATTATCAATCTTTTCTTCTTTCTTTTTTTCTTATTTTGTGGGAGTGTGTGCTGAGAATGATCTTTCCAATCCAAAAATGAGACAGATATATGCTTGTATATCTAGTATTAACATTTATTTACTTAATCCTACAGTATATCTGAAACATATTTTGAGTGCAGAGAGCAAGAAAAAGAAACTAATTTATGCAGCTGGTTAAAGCAATTACTTCATTAAAATCAAAGATTTTGTTTGTTTGTTTTGTTTTGAGTTGGAGTTTCACCCTATTACCCATGCTGGCGTGTAGTGGCATGCTTCACGGCTACCACAGTCAGGACCTGCTGGGCGCAAGCAATCCTTCTGCCTCAACCTTCCAAGTAGCTGGAACTACAGGTGTGAGCTATTTATTTATTGATTGACTGGTTGATTGATTGATTATAGAGACGAGGTTTCGCCAAGCTGCCCAGGCTTGTCTCAAACCCCTGGGATCAGGCAATCCTCTCACCTCTGCCTCCCAAAGTGCTGGGATTATAGGCATGAGCCACTGTGCCTGGCCAATCAAAGTTTTTTTGTTTTGTTTTGCTTTGCTTTTTGAGTCAGAGTCTCACTCTATCACTCAGGCTGAATTGCAGAGGCACAACCTCGGCTCACTACAGCCTCTACCTCCTGGGCTTAGGTGATCCTTCTGCCTCAGCCTCCCGAGTAGCTGGGACTGCAAGTGCATGCTGTCACACCTGGCTAATTTTTTTCTTTTCTTTTTTTATAGCGATAAGATCTCACTGTGTTGCCCAGGCTGGTCTGTGCTGGGATTACAGGCGTGAGACACTGTGCCCAACCCTAAATGCTAAACATTTGTCTCATGTAAATGATGTGAAATTCTGCTTATTTCTTCTATAACTCAATGAACGTTTTCTTATGTCCTTTATATCTGATCTTGTTTAAAGTAATATAATTGTTGTTACTGAAGACTGAAAAATATTCTGCCCTTAAACATTTTTAATAAAGTTGAAGATAAAAACACATATGAAAGCTTCAAACAATAAAGATGTATATCTCTACCACACACGTCTATAGATATACCCTTTTTGCACCACTAAATATATATGAACACAGCAAAGCATGTGCTATAGATAATTTATACAAAGACTTATTCAGACATTGAGAAAGTGACTGATGGAAGAGTTAGTCTGAGAAATCTTTCTAATTGCATTTAATTTGAAATGAACTCATAGAATGATGAACATTATTTATACAACTTAAAAAACAGAAGATAATTTTATTTTCCTAATTTGTATCGTTATAGAAACCTGAAAAATAAATATAACTGATAGGAATAGCCATGTGGTACCTCCCTTTACACCAATATTCCCTTTCTCCTCTTCCTCTTTATTTTAGAGTCAGGGTTTTGCTATATTGCCCAGGTTGGAGGGCAGTGGCTATTCACAGATGCGATCCCACTATTGATCAGCAAGGAAGTTTTGAGCTGCTCCATTTTCAACCTGGACCAGTGCACCCCTCCTTAGGCAACTTGGTGGGGGGGGTCCGCTGCTCCCGGGAAGTCACCACATCAATGCGGAACTTAGTGTGGATACCGGATCAGCATAGTGCACTACAGTCCAGAACTCCTGGCCTCAAGATCCTCCTGCCTCAGTCTCCCTAGTAGCTGGGACTGCAGGTCTGCACCACTGCACCTGGCCACAACAGTACTCTTAATTTGCTCCTCATCTCTCTTTTTTTTTTTTTAGTTGGAGTCTCTCACTCTGTTGCCCAGGCTGGAGTGCAGTGGCACACTCACGTGTGATCCTTCTGCCTCAGGTGATCCTTCTGCCTCAGCCTTCCAAGTAGCTGGAACTACAGGCACACGCCACCACACCCGGCTAACTTCTTTATTGATATTGTAGAGATGAGGTCTTGCTAAGTGGCCCAGGGTGGTCTTGAACCCATGGATTCAGGCAATCCTCCCACCTCAGCCTCCCAAAGTGCTGGGATTATAGGCGTGAGCCACTGCACCCGACCCACTCCTCATCTTTTACGGGTGGGGAGGGTGGGAGGAGGATCCTGGCTGAGAACAGGAGCATAAGGCTGGCTGAGTAGTTGTGCACGTGGGGATCAGTCTCCACTGAATACTAGCTGTGTGATTTGGGTGGACCATTCATCCTGCCCGTGCTTAGTAGAGTGCGTGGCACAAAATAATTGCCCCCATGAACGTGGCTGTCTCCCCTCCCCACTACTTGGACTCACACCCATCTACTTCGGCAAAAATCCATTGTCATCTTGCCACTTAGGCAAAAAGTTCAATGTGGAGATGTAAATTGGCCCATATACAATGTACTGCCCATGCTTCTCTATAAGTAAGTGAGATATTTAGGAAGATGCCTATGAGCTCAGCTCGTAATCAGACTCTGACAGCCTGTGGAAGAGAACTTAACAGAATTCATCAAATAATCCAGAACTAGCCCACATAAGGTGGGGGAAACTGCGCCCAGCTCAAGGTCACTCTTCATTTCATCTGACAAACAGGTCACCAGGGCCACCGGTGGGTCTCACTCAGAGCCTGAGATGGGGATCCCTAGGCAAGTGATTTCATGGGGGAGAATCCCCAGGAGAAAGGGGGTATGGTAACCAGAAGGAGGCAGGAAATGTGGCCTCAGCTTGAGACTGTGGGGAGTTCTGGGGTGTGAACTGCACTGGAGATCTGGTCCTGCATTGAGGCACGGGGGCTGCTCTTTGTAGCTCTATGGAAGTCAGCCAGTGACTGTGGGCTGTCTCCCTGGAAGAATCCCCTGGGGAGGGGGGCCCACATAGCAGCCAATACTCCCAGCAGGGTAGAGTACCAGCCCAGGTCTGAGAATCTAGCAGGGCCCCAAGAGCCCTGTTCCACTCACCTCATCTTACACAGTCCCCTCTGCTCTCTTCATTGTGTGTGTCAGGCCATAAAAACCAAGTACCTGAGGGCAAAATATACTCAGTGTTCTTGCTATTTTAGGAGCTCAACACGTTGTAAGCAATCATTCAGAAAAGTTGCACACCAAGGGATGTTTGTACTTAACTGGCTTTTAAAAAATATAGGTTGTGTTATGCTTTTGGTGTGGCAAGGCCAACAGATCAGGAGATGGCCATCACTGACAAGATAAGTCTATTACTCATAGATCCCAAGAAGAGGGGGACACCGTGCCATGGTGTGTGTGTCCAGGAGGGTGACACACAGGGAATCAACGGGGTCTGTCAGGAGGCAGAAGGCGAGGGGGAAGCTGTGGACTGAAGTCTTTATTGTGGTTTGGTGGGAAGAAACAGGTTTCTGGTGGGCTCGTTGGAATTCTTTCAGCAGGCTCTGGGGCTGCTGGAGTTAAAATGCTTATATCCCTCCAAAATTCATGGTGAAACGTAATTCTTGGAGCAAAAGAATTAAGAGGTGGGACTTTCAGGAGGTGATTGGGCCAGGGCCAGGAGAACTCTGCCCTCGTGAACAGATTAATGTTTTATGAAAGGATTTGAAGGGGCAAGTTGGTCCCTTCTGTTCCTTCCACCATATGAGGACATGGCATTCATCCCCTCTGGAGGACGAAGTGATAAGATGTCATCCTGGAAGCAGACAGCAGCCCTTACTAGACACCAAACCTGCCAGCACCTTCACTGTGGATTTCCTGGCCTCTGGAACTCTGAGAAATAAATTTCTATTGTTTATAAGTTACCCCATCTGTGGAAGGTTGTTATAGCCACACACATGGACTAAGAAAGGACTGTACCTATTTGTCTGGTACCCTACCCTGGGGTGATTAGGGCAGGTAGACTGTGGCCCAGAGTGTGAAAGCCAACAGAAGAGGTGGTTGGGGGATGGGCTTTGGAGTGGTGGGCTTGCCCTTGAAAGGCATGCTCACAGGTGAGTCCTTTACTCTACCTAGGGGTGAGCTTTGGGAGGCACAGTGAGCACAAGAGGAGGGAGGCTGGGAGGCCGGCGGGTTCTAAGACTCGTCCTTGTGAAGGAGAGAGGGAAGGAAGGGAGACGGGAGGGATCCTTGCTGGTTTAGAAATTTGTTGATTGAGACAGCACAGCAGCTGGGGCCCTTGGCCATCACATTCTTCTTAGTTGCAAATCTGCAGACATCTTCTCGGGGTCACACACAGTAAGGATGAAATGCATCAATAGAGACAAAGCTCTTGGAACAATGCCAGGTATGTGGTGAACATTGAGCAACTGAATGCTATTATTATTATTATTAATTGCTGGAAATTCGTCTGTACGACGGAATCATTCCATGCATTTGAAAAATCTGTGTCTATGATGTTATGACATGAACTATCACCATTTAACTTGTTATATGTATTTGATTTATCTACCAAAGCAAACTTGCAAAATAAAGCTCTCATCCTTCCTGACACACTCACTGTGTATATATCCACACACTGTACATGCTCAATAAACATCTGCTGAATAAACAATGGATTCAACATATCAGGAAAATCACAATATGACCCTGAATACTAGATGGGTTTAACCTTATCTTTGAAATAAGTTTATAAAAGATTCTGTCAGTCCTTCCTAGAATAGTTATACTTATTTATTTTTCTAATATATTATAATAAAAATTTCAAACACAGCAAAGTTGAAAGAATTTTTTAGTGAACACCCATGCACACACCCCCTGGATTCATAGCACTTTTTTTTCAATGACTCAGAGTCTCACTCTGTCATCCAGGCTATAGTGCAGAGGCATAATCATGACTCTTGCAGCCTCAACCTCCTGGGCTCAGGTGATCCTTCTGCCTCAGCCTCTGAGTAGCTGGGACCACAGGTGTGTGCCACCATACTCGGCTAATTTTTGGATTTTTTTGTACAGACGAAGTCTCACTATGCTGCCCATGCTGATCCTGAACTCCTGTACTCAAGCAATCCTCTTGCCTCGGCCTCCCAAAGTATTGGGATGACAGGTGTGAGTTACTGTGCCCGGCAAACAGCACTTATTTTGACTCATATTTCTCCATCTCTGCATCCCTCCACCTATCCCTCAATCTATCTTATTTTGGTGCATTTTAAAAAAAAATTGCAGACATCCACATTCCCCCTAAACACTTTGCCATGCATATCATTAACTAGAGTTATATTTTTTCAGGTTTAAATTTTATTTTTGATGTAAAAATTCACATTGAGTTTTTAAATGAATGAAACTACTTCCAAGCCCCAGGTGCCAGACATCCCCTGGTTGAGAGCAGTTGGCACTCCACATTTCTAAGGGGCACTGGGAGCCTGGGTGACTGGAGCATCTGCCTAGAAAGTGGCGTGCGTAGGCATCTGCTCATGGTGACAATCATAGGTTGGCGTCTCCAGGAAGTAGACTCTGAGACAGAGCTTAGTGCACAGAAGGTTTTCCAAGGAGCACCCAGGGGACGAGCACCTAAGGAATGGGCGGGAAAGAGGGGACACAGGAGCACATGGAGGAGGTACAGGCTCAGTCAACCCCACGAGCAGCTCTAGGGATGTCCCAAGATGGGCTGAGATGGCTAAGCCGTGGATGCGGGTGTCCGAATGACCGCGACCTTGGTCTAGGGCAGCTCTCCACAGTCAAGCACTGAGAGGCCTGCAGCTGTCGCCTGCTGGTGGTCAGCGCTCCCAGAAACCAGGCATAGGTCCCTCCTGGAAGTGAGGGGATCTGGTGGCACATCACAGTGGCCGCCACATTGTATGGTACATTTTAGCAACACATCATGTGACAACTGCACATGCTTTATTCCGCTGCAGCAGAACATTCCAGCACAACTTTCTCCAGGGTCCTGGAGATGGAGTTACTGGCCCAGAGTAGGCTGGGATGAACATTTGCTGGTATGTCATGCGCCTTAGGAAGGGACATTGCAAAGGGCTGAGACTTTAGGCCACATTATTAGCATCTTCCTCATGTTGCCGGAGGACTCTAAACCTCAGGGAACTGGTGGTCATCACCAAACTGTGCAAGAATGACTTAAGAAAGAAAAACCAAGAAGGGATTCCAAGGTCACACCATGTAAAGTGAGAGATGATTTGAGACCTGGCACAAAAGTCAGTGAATTGCTAACTTGGATTCAGAGACCTTGGCAAACAAAATATGACGCCAGCTAGGGGCACCAGCGGGCTCACAACCTCATACACAATCATCAGGATTGGTTTTGGCTGAAAATTCAAAAGTCTTCATCAAAATGATATTTTCAAATGCAAATTTCATCCTATACTTCCTCCCACACTTTGAGAGTGTCATGCAGGATCATTCCCATCTTTCCAACACAGAATGCAAAGGTAAGGCAACACAAACCTCATTTCCTGGCCTCCTTGCTGCTAGGATGTGGCATGAAATTTCAGCTCTGCCAAGAAGTAGGCTCATGCAAGGTTTTAGAAGCTAGGTACTGCAGGGAACAAGGGGCTCAGGGGCATCATTTTGTGGTCAGGGTTGGGGCAGAGCGGGTGTGACTCTGAGCAGCAGCATCCTGACCCTGCACTGTAGCCAGCCGTAGGTGGGCTCATTCTGGAAGTCGCTTGGGCAGCTAGGCCTAAAGCCCACTGCTTGGTCATCCCATGACTCGGGCACTCTGTTCCTCTATATCCCTCCCATCCCAAACCAGCTAGGCGTGATGCCCTTGGATGCATCTAAACACCTTGACCACATTTCCTGTGGTCACAATGGTGAGTTTTGAACTTTTTGCACCACAGCATAGTTTCATCAACACACTGTTCTATAGAAGCCCAGTACACAACGGGGATGATTAATGAAGTTACTCCACTCCACAACTCAGTCCGCTCCATAACTTGGTCCACTCCACAGCTTGGTCCACTCCACAGCTTGGTCCACTCCACAGCTCAATCTACTCCACAGTTTGGTCTACTCCACACCTCAGTCCATTCCATAACTCAGTCCACTCCACAGGTCCATCTACACCACAGCTCTATCCACTCCACAGCTTGGTCTTCTCCACAGCTTGGTTCAATCCATAGCTTAGTCCACTCCACAGCTTGATCTACTCCATAGATCAGTTCATTCCATAACTCGGTTCACTCTGCAGCTCGATCTACACCACAGCTCAATTCAGTCCACAGCTTGGTCAACCCCCTAACTCAGTCGCCTCCACTGGTTGGTCCACTCCTCAGTTTGGTCTACTCCATAGCTGGGTCCACTGTACAGCGCTGTCCACTCTACAGCTCAGTCCACTCTAAGACTTGGTCTACACCACAGCTTAGTCCACTCCGTTGCTTCGTCCATTTCAAAGTTTGGTCCACTCCACAGCTTGGTCCACTCCATAGCTGGGTCCACTCCATAGCTCCGTCCATTCCATAGTTCAATTCACTCCATAGCTGAGTCCACTCCACAGCTTGGTCTACGCCATAGTTTGGCTCACTCCATAGCTCAATCCACTCCATAGCTCAATCCACTCCACAGCTTGGTCCATTCCACAGCTTGGGCCACTTCACAGTTTGGTCCACTCCATAGCTCAATCCACCCCACAGCTCAATCCACTCCATAGCTTAATCCACTCCACAGCTTGGTCCACGCCACAGCTTGGTCCACTTCACAGTTTGGTCCACTCCATAGCTCAATCCACCCCACAGTTTAGTCCTCCCCCTCTCCTCACTCTAGATTTCCAGGGTTCCATGAACTCACCCTGGGGAGAAAGCACCCACTCCCTAAAAGGTTATTACAGAGGGTCCTTCATGCACGGGACCACTAAACCTCACTCATTTTTTTTTTTTGACATTATCCTATCACGCCTCCTAACAAAGTCCTTTAAATTGGCGTGTGTGGTGGCTCATGCCTGTAATCCCAGCACTTTGGGAGGCTGAAGCAGGAGGATTGCTTGAGCCCAGGAGTTCAAGACCAGTCTGAGTAACACAGTGAGACCTCATCTCTCTTTAAAAAAAAATCAAAAACTGGCTGGGTGTGGTGTATCAGCCTGTAATCCCAGCACTTTGGGAGGCTGAGGAGAGAGGATTGCCTGAGCCCGGGGGTTCGAGACCAGCCTGGGCAACTTGGTGAGACCTTGTCTCTACAATAAATCACAAAAACTAACCAGGTGTGATGGCATGCATCTGTAGTTCCAGCTACTTGGAAAGCTGAGGGAGAAGAATCACCTGAGCCCAACAGGTAGAGGCTGTGGTGACCACGAGTGTGCCACTGCAAGCCAGCCTGGGTGACAGAGTGAGACTCTGACTCAAAAAAAAATCAAAAACTTAGCCGGGCATGGTGGCACACACCGTAATCCCAGCTACTGGGAGCAGAGGCAGAAAGATTACCTGAGCTCAGGAGGCTGAGGCTACAGTGAGCCATGATTGTGCCAGGGCACTCCAGCCTGGGCAACAGAGTGAGTCCCTGACTCAAAACAAACAAACAAAAAACAAAGTCGTACAAATCGCAAACATATCCCACTTGCAGGTACACCCTACAACTTTGGGTTTTCATAACTGTCCATCTTCCATCTTCCAGCACGTCCATTACGACTATGTCTATGAGGAAAATGCTCTTTAAGTACCGGATTACTCACAAGCTCCATGAACCTGTCGCTAACACATCTTCCGGCTGTATGGGAGGTGATTACCACAGCCTCTTAGCACTCATGGGCTGCCCATCTCCAGGTGCAGCTGTTCTCCAGTGACGGTTTCAGGTGATCTATAATCGTGCTGAGGCACCAACTGGAATCATGAATACCCCAAGTATTGGCAAACTGCCCTGGCTTTTCCTTCCTTCCACCCACAACATCCACCACCACTTCACATCGGCCAAGCCTAGCAGGAAGCCAGTCGGTAAAGCCAGCCTGAGACAATGCTGCTGGCTGGGCCAGCCCAGTTGCCACATAGCACAGAGTCAGGAAATGGCATCGATGGGTCTGGGGTGATGGAGCAAATTCCCAGCTCCACAGATCCTCCTAGGAGTCAGTGCGGTCACAAGGAGTGGGACCCTTGGTCAGACTGTGACAAAGAGGAGAGTGACAAGGAATGGGACCCCCTAGTTAGACTATGACAAAGAGGAGGCATACTTTGTCCTGGTCTGTTCATAAGAAATAGATTTTTCTTCCTTGTTTTGGGGGAGGAGTAAGCTGTCTCTGTAAGTCGAGAGCAAAGAAATCTAAGCATCTCTATCTCAGTTTCCTTGTTGGAAAATAATGGAGATGAATGGAGAAAAAAGCAAAAGCGTCACCATGATGACAGGATGCCACAGCCACCGTCACACGCAGGAAGTGAGTGATTCATTCCAGATACAGAATCTGAGGGGAAGCCAGGTGGTGCACTCAACTGTCCCCACGCACTCTCTTAGTGTCCCTGTGATAAAAACCACCCATGACCCACCCTTGACCCAACTCGGGAGCAGACTCAGCCTCAGAAGGAGAAGAAGGCCGTGGGCGTGGCTACTATTTTCAGCCAACTTCTAATCTACCAGGAAGAACTGATGGCGGAAGGGGAAGCAATAAAAATTGTGACAGGAAATTCTCAGGCTCGACTGATGTTCGTGGCAGCTTGGGGTGGGAAACCTAGCTTGGCTGGGAATGTATGATTCATGAGAAGAGATTTCAGAAAATTGAAATGTGAACTGGGGTGTATAAGATGTGACCTCCTTCTCATGAAGTAGAATGGGAAGTTCTTGAAAAAGTGGTTCTGGCACCATATGTACGAATAAGTCAACAACTAAGAGGGAGAGGCCTCACAAGGGGATGTATCTGCACAGAAAGCCTCACAAGGAACTCATGCCAGACAAGACACAGATATGGGTAAGTGTTCCAGAGACACAGGTGAATCCTAGGCAAGAGATCTGTGTGAATGATGTCTAAAGCTCAGGAAAGGGGTGTCTTACAAATAAAACAAAGCTAAATGAAACCATAAAACAACTTTTTTTTGGGCAATAAATTCTCATTCGGTCATCCAGGCTGGAGTGCAGTGGCATGATCGTGGCTCACTGAACTTCTGGGATCAAGAGATCCTCCCACCTCAGCCTCCTGAGTAGCTGGGACTACAGGCATGCACCAACACACTCTGCTAATAAAAAAGGAATTTTTTGGTTTTTTAGATATGGGATCTCGCTATGTTGCCCAGGTCGTTCTCAAACTCCTGGGCTCAAGTGACCCTCCCACCTCAGCCTCCCAAAGTGCTGGGATCACAGGCATGAACCACCATCTTTTTAACTTAAAAAAATGTTCCCCTTTTAACTTAAATGTATGTCAAAAGAAGCTAATGGAGTTGATGGGGCTAATTATACCTTTGTACTATAAATTAAGTTTATGAGAATTAAAAGAAACAATTCCAATAAAATATTAAAAATTCATCTATGTTCTATCTAAAAATCTCTGAGCTATATCTAGTAATATAACATGTTTTGGAAAGACAGGTTCTGATGACATAATTGGGACACAAAATACAACTCAACTGTCTGAGAAAACAGGCTTACAAAATGAGGGTAGCCGAAATGAATGCAAAATCTTGGGAAGAGTACAGGAAACATTGCTGGGGCACATGCTGGAGCCAGGTGCAGCCCACCAGTGACATGTGTGAGAGGGACTGTGGGTTGAAGCTGAATTTTGGCTCAAGACGGTGGAGTTGCCCGTCCCCCTGATGAGCATTTGGGCTTATCCGAAGTACAATAGCAGAAATCCTGTTCTGTGAGTCCTCAGCCTTCAATGAGAATGCAGGGTTCAGTCTTGGTGGGCCCCCGTGGCGGGATTCTGCAGCACTGGACTGAGGTGAGGCAGGAACCCAGGTAATGAGAGAAGAGCAGGAACTTGGCTATAGCATGGCCACCGACGGGCCTGGGAAGGCTTCAGTGAAGAGAGGACAGAGAAGGGGCTGGGGTGGGAACAAGAGAACTGTCGTCTGAAAACTAGGTTTGATCTGCTTGACTCCAGCTAAGAAAGGCCTGTCCGATGCCCAGAGCTGCCCATACTAGAAATGGCCTGTGCTGGAAGGCAGAAGGCCTTGTGCTGGAGCAGGCCAAGCTGGGGCCTATCAGCCGTGGGGAGGGTGGTTGAGAAAGGCCTGGCCCCAGATCCACTTTCTAGAAACAGAGCCTGAGGCGGGGATTCAGACACACAAGGCTCATTGGGAGGGACACAGGAAGAGTGGGGAGAGCAGCTGGGGAAGACAGTGTGGAGTAGACCTGGGGTCACAGATGACGCCTAGTCTTGACCCGACCCCATGGGAAGCTGGACAGTATGAATCACACCACAGTTACCCACTTGAGGCAGGGGTGCTGCCTGCCACAGTTCTGTATCAGTCAAGGCCCTGCTAGGTGCACCCTCCTGGGCAAGAGGGTTCCATCACCCTAGAGCAGGACGGCCGGTGGGAGCAGTTAGAATTTAACACCCTCTGCAGCTGTTGGGGGGGCGTGGTGTCCCCTTCCCTCCACTCTTCTTCCCCCTTGCCTCCTCCCAGGGGATCTTGATGGATCAGCTTCCAAACAATGATGGAAGGGGGTGGCCTCTGAACCTTTCTCTCCACCTGGAACTGATCAGCGGGACTCAACTGAGTTGCTGTCACTCATGTCTTGAGTTCATTTTCCAGCAACTGTTGAAGACAATTTTTCTTCTCTTGGTTCCTATTGTGTCCCTGACAGCTGGAACTCAAGCAAAAATTGCTCTTCCTGGGGGTCTGAGAAGCTCCTGTTATTGTTACACAAGCACATTACATCCATGTCACGCAGAGTGGATCCAGATTTCAGGGGGCCTGAGGTTCAGTTCTATTTGAGAAAGAACTCAAAAGTACTAAATGCAAAATGCCCACAGGACCTGAGGAGGCCTCTGGGCAAAGGAGGCACTTGACTGTCACTAGGTATGTTATTCATCTCCATCCACCTGCATTTATTTTTGTCATATCCATAGAATACTGCATTATTATTTATTTATTTATTTTTAAATGACTCATTTAAAAACAAATAGACCTAGCTCATTCTGACTAATAATCCCAATTTGATGCACTAAGTTTGTGCCTTTAAAATAAATCCTAGCACTTTAGGAGGCCAAGGTAGGAGGATCACCTGAGGCTAGGAGTTCAAACCCTCCAGGGCAACATAGTGACACCTCGTCCCTACAAAAAAAAAAAAAACAAATACATTCCTAAGCTAAAAGCAGATGCTTCATCTAAAATCATCTTGTGTTCCTCCAAGGGGACTCACACCCCCTCTGATAAGCGGTGGTTGGAAATTGTCCTGGAAGCTTCCTTCTCAGCCTGGGCCTGTTCTTCCAGGAAGGACAGGAAATGGCAACCAGGGAGGCTCCTAAAATAGGATCTTACTCAGGTCCAGCTGGCAAAGCCCTTGACTATTAACTCAGCCGAGGCTCACACCGGCCCACGTGTGGACGCAGGGGTAGGCCAAGCAGGCGTTCCTGCTGAAAGGTACTTAAAGAAACCTAGAAGAAACTTAGCTTATACTTTAGTCTTTTTGCCTCAGTGTAACCATTAGAAAGCATCCGGACATTCTACTACAGGACAAACAGCAGCCTATCCCATCCCCCTCAGCAAATCTGCTTCAGATGCAAGACCAGGACAGTCCAACCTTTCAATACACGGTTTAGCATATTAATCTCTAGTAAACTTTTAGGTTCCTTGTCAAGACCAAAGATCAAAGATCACCCTTTGGCTGACCAAAGTCATAAAAGTAATAATAAGACCACCCTTTCTTTGGTCAAGGAATTTGTGAGTTGTAAATGTCTGAGTTTGTGAATTGCAAATGTCTAACAAGTCTCTTGCAGGAATCACCACCCCCCCACCTCCCCTCAGGGTTAACCTAATCAGCCGTCTGTGAACTATGTGACACAGATAAGCCCCACCATGGCAGCAATCATGTGACTAACCCACCCATCTGCCTGCTGCCCATCACCTGACATCATCAATACCTGCGCTTGCCTGCCCCTTTGTGAAGTGGAAGCAGACCACCACCCAATCACCTTAATGATCTTCCCCCATCACGGGGAATGGTTAAAAGGACTAAACCACAAGCAACCAGGGGCCATTGCCTTGCTAGACTTTGGTGTGGCCATGTGCTCTTTGAACCATGGCTGTCGCCATGCTACCTGGCTTTGGTCCCCCTCCCCCACCCTGGGGAGGTGAATCTTCTCTCTTCCTTCTCTTTCTCTCTCTAATGTACTTTTAAATAAACTTTTCTTCCTTAACCTTTTTGTGTGTCGAAATTCTTTGCAGCTTACTCAGATCTCTGGGTTGCCGGCACGCACCTCCAGCTTGCCAGCCCCAATGGTGCTGTGCGCCTCCCCTCGGCTCTCCACCCCCACCCTGTCCCCGCCATATCCTAACACCTACCCCTTGCCCACTTTTGCTCAGAGCAAGTCAAGCAGCCACTGAGGAGCAAACTAGGAACTTAACTCAGCCTTCAGACTCCAGAACATGAACATCATCACAACCTGCTGCTTCTTCACATGTTCACGACTGGTTAGTTTTGACTTTAAGGTGACAAACTCCAATACTCAGCAAGGTCTCCTTGCTAGGGCTCCATGACTGTTAAAACAGGGAAGAGTCCATCCCAGGGAATCTTTAAGGGCATGACCATGAGCGAAGTCTTAGCTTCCTCATCTGTAAAATGGGTATTCAATGAAACAATCTATGAAAAGGCCTCTTTACTACAATGCCCACAATATAATAAGTAATGAATACATGCTAGATAGTCTAATGATGATTATTTATTATTATAAATTATTAAAAATATTTTTTAAAATCCTGGTTTACTCAGTTGCTAGGCCAAGATAAAAAGTATTCAGGTAAATAACCCCCTCCTTTTACAGAGTAACTGTTTAGAAAGAATAGCATATTAAATGCATGCAAGGCACTTTGCAAGTTAAATTACTGTTAAAGATATTAACCATAATAATGTATACATTAGCATGAGCACTAAAGAGTGACTATAAATAATTAAAACTTGGTTATACTTATTCAGATAGATGTATTTGGTGCTTTAGCATTCGGATTGGTAATGGAGTGTGTTAGTGTGTGTGTGTTTCTCTCTCATTAGTGTAAATCAGTGAGCACCTATTGTGCCTGAAAGAATAGGTGTCATTAGCAGAGGTATTTCCAGGGCTCTGAGTTTTAATGCCTGATTAGATGAAAGCACTTTACAAAGGGTCAGCAAAAGACAGGCTCCCAGCAAAAGAGCTGTAAAGATGAATTCACTGAGGATATTCTTCTAGAATCTATCCTTGAATTCTAGGGTTCCTGACTTTCTGCACTTCTTCATAGGAATGATAGGGTCTTCCATCTAGTCCATTTCTCCAGACCCTAACAATTCTTGCCATACTTTGTATTCATTTATATGAAATTCATTGACAAGCTCTGAGGACACACAAGAAGCCCAATGGAAAGAAAAAGAGGGTGCTGTCACCCTCAGTCAGATCTAGGCAGCTCTCACCGCACTTTGTCAGTCTCGGAGGGTTGGTCCACGGGTCCCACCCAGTCTTGCATTGTCTCTAATCTGCAAGTCTCCCAGGAAGCTCAGACCTCTGAGCCACTTAGAAACAAATACACTTGGGCCCATCTTACAGGTTGGAAATCAGACAAGAATGGACTCCATGGGCCTGAATACTCTTGAGATCATATCTTGGGTAGTCTGAAAATATCCTCCTAAAGTGGGAGCAGAATAAGCCAGCTGTAATCCTAGTTTTCACCTTTTTGGTCTTACCTTGCACAGTCTAAGCACTGAAGCTAGGTGATGCTTGGCCCACAATCCATTCAACCTTTCTTCTAATAAACGTGATTGAGCATCTACAATATGTCGGGCAGTCAATGCAAGACAACAGACATTTACAAAACACTGCCCTTTGTACCAGACACTTCCAACAAGATCACTGTTAAAATCAAGATTTGTGACCAGAGCAATAGGGACAGAAGATGGAGAGAAGGAGACAAGAAGAACTTCACAAAAAGACAACCTGAGTTGAGCCTGAAGGGGTGAGTAGGCCGTTGAAAGGGCTTCAGGCAGAGAAGGCCATGAGACGTGGTCTCCAGAGATGAGAGCGGACCAAGTACATTGGGAAAGCCACAAATCCAACACTGTCTGCCATTTCTGGAGCCTCTGATATGCTGTGGAAGGGGAATAGAGGCAGGAAGCAGGAGAAACCAGATCATCTTGCAGGTCATGTGGATGAATTTAGGTCTGATCCTATGAGTCAAGACAAGGCACTGCTGGATCCTGCTGAGCAGGAGAGAGACATTGTGGAGGGCCAAGCACGTAAGGGAATGACAATAAACCTGTGAGATGGATGGAAAGGGTAAGGCACGTATGAGCGGTCTATTTAAGAGATACAGCTTTTGAGTGCTAGTGGGAGGTAGGAAGAATGGCCTTGTCTAAGGTAACATTCAGATTTCTCCCCTAGGAGAATTGGATACATTGAAAGGAAAAAAGACCAAAATGGAGTCAATATAGCCAAAGAGCAGTCATTTTAACATTGCCTAACTCTGTCAATTGTTTTTAACAGTTTAATTTACTCTTTAATCATTAGACAAGGACAGAACCAGTTTCTGGGAGATAGCTATTGAAAATTGTCTTACAACCCCTCCCAAGCCTGCTTTGTACTGTTTACTTTTCAACTCCATGTTTGTCTTTTAACCATAAAGAACCAGGATGACCTAATCTATTGTAACCTAGGAACACAGACAGCCCCATCACCATGTCAACAGTACTTGTGCTTACCGCTCTTTTGTGATGATGTAAAACAGACCATCACCCAATCACTGTAATGACCTGCCCCCATCAAAGGAGTATTCAACCACAAGCAGCTGTTACCATTTGTTAATCTATGGCCAGACCCTGCTTTTGTTTCCCTAAGGTTTGGCCCACTCCCCTACCTTGGGGAGATGAATCTCCTTTCTCTCTCTCTCTCTCTCTCTAATCTACTTTCTAAATAAACTATATTTTGCAATCTAATTCTGATCAATTCTTTGCATCTTACCCATGGCATCAGCTCAGCACACTGGCCCACTGACCTAACAATTCCCTAAGACCTAACATCAGTGGTGGTACAATTCACCAAAAGGTGACATCTGGAAAGATAGCAGTATTGAGGGGGAAATGTAAAATAGCTGAACTTGGGACCAGCTGACTTTGAGGAGCCTGTGAGTATCCAAAGTGGCGATGAGGCAGGAGAGTCAGGGTAGGTTAGACACAGATACATAGATTTTCTTGTAGGTGGTTTTTAGTTTAAAATAGGGAAGGGAGCTGAGCTCGGTGGCTCAGCCTGTAATCCCAGCACTTTGGGAGGCCGAGGCGAGTGGATAGCTGAGCTTGCAGGTTTGAGACCAGCCCAGGCACCTGGGTGAGACCTCATCTCTACAATAAAATCAAAAAATTAGCTGGATGTGGTAGCACACACCTGTATTCCAGCTACTTGGAAGACTGAGGCGGAAGACTGAAGCCCAGCAGGTCGGTACTGGGGTGGCCATGAGCGTGCCACTGCACTCCAGCCTCGGCAACAGAGTGAAACTCCAACTCACCAAAAAATAAATAAAAAATAAAATAAAATAAAATAGGGAAGGGTTCAGACATCTTGTCTGCAGGCCAAATCACCCTATGGCTGGAATGTGGATTCCCAGGCCACCCCAAACCCTCTCAGCTCATCACAGGAAGGCTGTTCCCACCCCCCAACCGAAAATTACAGAAATGTTAATCAGACCACCTTTTAGCTCATGAACTTGTATTTTCACAGCTACTTGAGAGGCTGAGGCAAAAGGCTCACCTGAGCCCAGCAAATAGAGGCTGTGGTGGCCCTGAGCATGAACTGCACTCCAGCCTGGGCAACAGAGTGAGACTCTGACTCAAAGGGGAAAAAAAGAAAAGAAAGAAAGAAGTGGGGCCTTTAGGAGGTGATTGATCTTGAGGGTGGAGCCCTCATGAATGGGATTAGTACCCTTATAGAGAGACCCGAGGGAGTCTGTTTGCCCCCTGCCCTGTGAGAGACACAACTAGAATGTGTGCCATCTCTGCAGCTGAGGGTGAGACTTGACCAAGCCTAAGTCTGTTAGTACCTTGATCTTGATCTGGAACTGTGAGCAATAATGCATTTCTGTGTTTTGTTACAACAGCCAGAACAGACCAAAACAGTTGATATATCCTTCTAAGAAAAGACACACGTATTGAAATTTCGACTGTAGGCTATGATTTCCCACTGTGGAAGGCAAGAACTGCACTCTTTCATCACTCCACCCCATCCTGACTCCATCAAACATGCTCACTTCTCCCTATTTTTACCATCTGATTATATTGCAATAATGCCATGTGTTACCTTTTTGGGGCAGCTTAATAACTGTCTTGCTTTTAGTTTTGTTAGTTTTTATTTGCTTTTATTCATCTTCAAACTTGCAAATTTTCTAAATCAGTACATTCAGATGCATCAGAGATCATATCAATGTCCTCTTCTCTCAGTAGAGTTAGAAATCTTTTTTTGTTTTCACAAAGGTCAAGGAGTTATATTCCCTATATATCCAGCTAATATTGGATCAAGCTTTTTGTTTGTGTGATCCGGTTCGGATTTTGAGTCAGCCATGTCCTACCCTGAACCCAGGTGTGCTGTTTTCTGTTCACATTTCCATCTCGAACTCTCTATGCTAACAGACTTACAAGAAACCTGAGACCTCGCAAGGTAAAAATAGTTTCCCAATGTTACCTGAGGTTCAGACCAGAATTGGATTTTCTAATACCTTGTTCAGCCAAACTGGTTAACCGTTCATCCCTGTTCTTAAACTGCTCTAAGTCCTTAAATTTGCAGAGGCTTTAAGAGGAACAGGAAAATTCCAGTTCTCTGTATTGCAGAGATAGCAGCCAAAGAACCATTAGGTTAAGCAATATCAAATGGAGGCAGGGCCATATGTGCCCTTGGAATAGATGGTCACAAGCTGTCAATCAGCAATACCAAATGGAAGTGGAAATCCAAGAATAATTGAGTATGACTTTAGGAATGTGTTTGTAAGTCTAGCTTAAGAAGAAAAATCCTTTGGCTTGAAATTTCCTGAAATTAGACTCAAGTAGGTTAGATTAAAATGTTTGAGATAAATGAATCTGCTCCAGGTTTTTCTTTTTCTTTTCTTTCTTTCTTTCTTTTTTTTTTTTTTTTTTGAGTAGAAGCCTCTCCCTGTCGTCCAGGATGGAGTGCAGTGGCACACTCATGGCCACCACAGCCTCAACCTGCTGGGTTCAGGTAATCCTTCCGCCTCAGTCTCCTAAGTAGCTGGAACTACAGGTGCGTGACACCACACCTGACTTTTCTTTGAGTTAATGTAAATCACAGCTTTTTAAAAATTTATTGTAGAGACGAGTTCTCACCAAGTTGCCCAGGCTGGTCTCTAACCCCTGGACTCGCAATCCTCTCGCCTCTGCTTCTCAAAGTGCTTGGATGGCAGGCATGAGCCACTGCGCCCGGCCACATTCCAAATTTTTCAAAGCTGCATCAATACAGAAAGTTTCAACCCATCCACAAGCATTATTTATGCACCACAGGCAAGGGGCTGCAATCAACTCTCACATCTGTTTCCTGAGGGCAAAAGTCTGCCCCAAATCTTCTTAACCAAGTGAGACATTTGTCTTTTTTAATATCAAATTTAAAGATGAAAACACGGATGGCTGCACACCCTGCACACCCTACAAACCCCCAGACTGGGGCTTTATTACTTCCGCAGAGGAAGACATGACAGCCAACTCTTGACATCCCTAAAGACAGTTGCTTGAGTCGATGCTGACCACAGGCTTGCAAGGTGCCTTGCTCAGCGGTGACTAATCAGGTTCCCAGAGGACTCTGCGGTGGAGTCGGCTCCAGAGGAAGTAGATGGCAGTGAATCACAGGCCCGGGAATGAAAAGTACAGCTGTGATTCACATTAACTCAAAGAAATGGGCAAGGGGTAACCAACCTAAAAATTAAAACCACACACACACACACACACACACACACACACACACACGCATCAGCAAATACCACAACCAGCATGTCAGTGTGGCTCCCGCTTTTGAAAAGCCCACAGAAGAAGAAAGGCAACTTTTCAAAACAAAGCCTAATAAATCTATTAAAGACAGACTTGAACTTTTGTAATGCAAGATGTAATTACAGTAAAAAGAGATGAATTATTTTTAGCAAAGTTGGTATTTGTTAGAAGAAAAAGGGAACCTGAAAGTGATTTGTTTTTGTCTGATTTTTCCAAGTTTGCGAGTTTCCTTGGGTCAAGCTAATCAAATGACTGAAACCTTCACTTTATATTTTATTGTGTGACCTAATAAACACACATTTGCACTCCATTTGCCAGCAAACACAGAACAAAACAACATCAGAAACAGCATTTGGGGCTCCAATGTGTTGGTCATTGTTTCTTGTGTTTAATATCACCATTTTTCTACTCTGACCTATTTAGCATGTTTTGCCATTTACTGAGTCCGGGGGGGATTATTCATCATTTTTCTGCTCATCTGGAAAGCATTTTATAAGCATGTCTGGTTTTCTATAATTTGTCTTATATTTTCAGATATCAAAATTCCTAAAACATGCTGAAACCACACTCCAGGTAATAAAGACTATGCATTAAGCTGGGCTCAGTGGCTTTGGGAGGCTGAGGTGAGTGGATTGCCTGAGCCTGTGGGTTCGAAACCCACCTGGGCAACTTGGCGAGACCTCATCTCTACAATAAATCAAAAACTAGCCGGGCGTGGTAGCGCGCGCCTGTAGTTTCAGCTACTTGGAAGGCTGAGGCGGAAGCATCGCCGGAGCCCAGCAGGTCGAGGCTGCGGTGGCCGGGAGCAGCCACTGCACTCCAGTCTGGGCGACAGAGTGAGACTCCAACTCAAAAAATAAATAAATAAATAAATAAATAAATAAATAAATAAAGACTGCATTATTTTCCATGTGAGCGTGCCACTGTACTCCAGCCTGGACCACGGAGTGAGACTCTGACTCAGGAAACCAAAAAATGCCCCTAATCTCACAAAGTGTCTGGTGCATATTAGGTGCCCATAAAGAACGAATGAAAGAATGAACAGTCAGCACCCACCAAGTATTAGAAAACTTGAAAGCCAGCAGGCACAAGCCAAGTGGCCCAAAGTTGGGGGACACGACAAGCGGCTGGGAGCACATTTTTCTTCTACCTCACTGTTCTTGATCTCCTCTGCTATTGGCTGACAAGCCTATTAATTTCTGTTTGAACTCAGTAAATCAGCCACAAGCGTGTATTTGATTCACTTTTACAATATGAGAATAGTAGGAAGAAGTAGCGGATTTGGTGGGGAGTGGAAGACAGGTGACCCCGAAACATGGAGCTGATTATGCAGGAGCCAACGTGGAATCATTTGAGTGGAGAAGTGTATTGTGGGGCACACAGCACCCGTGTCCACATCGCAGAATGAACAGCTCTGTGCAAACCCTCCATCCTCCTAGTCTGACCCTACAACATTAGGTGAACACATAGCCAGTCACTCTCGATCACACCCAAAGGCAAAGGCTGAGGAAGCTGAATAACTTCTGCAGTCACTGAAGAAAGAAATAGAAACATGAGTATTTTCATGTCTTGCTTTATCCAGCATCCGGGCCTTTTTAACCACCAACTTCCAATTCACAGACAAAAAGGAATTAAAGGAGTTATGTCTTGATCCACTAGAGATCCATTGTATTGTTACCAGACAATGACTATTTCTGGCAAAAGATGTAACATCTACCCCTGCCCTTCCTTTTGCTTCTTTTGGTGAGAGTGTCCACACTATGAAACAATTCCTGAGTATGCTCTTCTGATGGAGAGGGATGGGAGGTGTGATGGGAGCTAGAATTGCCTTTTAAATTTTTGTTTGAAATTAAACTTTGAACTTACAGAAAAAAAAACTGCAATGGCCCAGAACCCTTACCACTCAAGTGTAAAAACAACACAACAGGAGCAAAAGTTTTGAACAGACATGCTATCAAAGAAGATACACAAATAGCAAAAAAGCACATGAAAAGATGGTTAACAGGCCAGCGGTGGTTCAAGCCTGTAATCCCAGCACTTTGGGAGGCGGAGGCGAGAGGATTGCCTGAGCAGAGGGGTTCGAGACTGGCCTGGGCAACTTTGTGAGACCTCGTCTCTACAATGCATCAAAAAATAAGCTAGGCGTGGTAGCTTTCCACAGCTACTGGTAGGGCTGAGGTAGAAGGATCACCTGAGCACAGCAGGTCTAGGCTGCGGTGGCCGTGAGCATGCCACTGCACTCCAGCCTGGGCAACAGAGTGAGACTTCAAGTAAAAAAAAAAGATAATTGACAGCACAAGGCAGGAGGGAAAGGCTCAAACCACAATAAGAAGCCACCACACATCTATCAGACTGGCTGAAATAAAAAGGATGGATCATAGCAACTGTTGGTGAGGACTCAGAGAAGCTGGGACCTTCACACAGCTTAAAGGAAATATAAAATGGTACAGTCATTGGGAAGCAATTTGGTAGTTTCTTAAAGAGCTAAACATGAGCTTAACACATCGCCCACATCTTTCTATTCAAGAGAAATGAAAACACATGTCCTTGCTTGTAGATGTTCATAGTAGTGTTATTTATAACAAGAAAACTGAAGACAATCCAGATGTCCACCAACTGTAGAATGGATACACAAAATGTGATATTTCCATACAATGAAATACTGTTCAGTAGTCAAAAGGGAACAGACTATGGGTAAGTGCTACAGCATGGACTACTTTGATAACATGATGTTGGCTGAAAGTAGTCAGGTATAAAAGACCACATATGGTATGATTTCACTTCCACGGAATTTCTAGAAAGATGTATAAATGTACTAAAACATTATACTTTCATACTTAACATCAGTAAATTTTTGATAGATAAATTACAAGCAAAGTTGTTTTTTTAAAACGGGATTATATTCTAAATATTGTTACACACACTGTGATTTTTTGTTTTTCTACTTGGAAGTATAACCTGAAGAAAGTTTCATATCAGCACAGGGGTGCTTCCTCTTTTTTTTTTCAGTAGTCATATAATGATTCATTGTATGGTTGTGTCCAAATTTAAGTAAATTAAGTAGCCATGCCCAAAAAAAGTTCTCTTTTTTCCCATTCAGTACAAAGGCCTTGGAGGTATTTAGCTTCTGTTATGCTCTGTGTTAAAAGCCACATACGAGAAGGGATCAAAACAAACTGAAATTATCTTTTGGAGGGCAGTCCCCTTGAAGTATAGGCTTCCCCGCTAGGTAAGTGTTCTAGGAACCCATCGGCATCAGTGTACCAGCTAGTATTGTTGTGAGAGGCTGTGTTCGGCTTCAGTGAATTTTCTTTTTGGAGATTCTTTCAAAGCATTTACCCATTTCATGATGGGTGGGTGATTCACCGCATTGAGTGTTCAGCAGTTTTTGACCCAAAACAGCATGACCCCCATGCCTCTTCCTCCCTATTCACCCAATCTCCCCTGAAGTGACTTTTTCCTGCTTTCCCAGATGAAAAAATTCTCAAAGGAAAACATTTTGTCAATGTGGAAGAGGTGAAACAAAAAATGGCAGAAGGACTAAAAGGCAACCAAATCAACTAGTTCAAAAAATGTTTTGAGCAGTGGAAAAAACATCTCGATGAGTGTATTGCATCCAGTGGAGATTACTCTGAAGGTGACAAGTTTAAACATGTAAGAATAAATACATCATTTTTTATAAATAAATTCTGGAATTTTTTGGTTTCCCTGTCTTCTGTTTCTCAAAACCTCAGCACCATGTGGTAGATATTAATGGGGCCTCACCTATGTCCCCTCCACAACCATCATTCCCATACATGCCAAGAGTTTCCCACTGCAAGTGGCCGAGACTCTCTTCCTGAAGACTCTCTGGTGACAGGAACATAGTCAAATCCCTCATGGATGGGCCAAACGTGCCAGGAGGTTACTATACCTTGCAGCAGTCCTCACTAATGATGAGCAAAAGTTATGGATAAATACTCCCCACTCCTTCAGTGAGACTGCTTGGAGGTGAGGTCTCCACCCCTCCTCCAGGGGTACCAGCACAACTCAGTCTGGCTGCCCACACTGGGAATCAGCTCTTTAACACAAATTGCTTGCCTTGATCCATTTCCCTACGCCAGAATCCACCCTTCCCAGAATCACCAACCAAATAAATTACTTGTACCTAAATCCTCGTTTCAGGGTCTGTTCTTGGGGGACCCCAGAATAAGACACCACCAAGAAGTGACCCTTATTAATTGGCTTACACATCCGGTACTTTCCACAAATTCTTGTATATATTTACACAGACACAAACAAGCCACTCAATCCACAGGCATTTTCACAGGATTAATAAGGCATATGACTTCATCAATAGCTTGATCAGAATGCCACTTTGAAGACACCACCATCAAGAGCCGTGTTCATTTGCTGGCTTGGTCAGGGCATGGCCACAGTGTAAATAACTGATGAGTGTCTGGACAGACATTTCATCACTCCAGTTGTAGGTTTCTTCTGCAGACTTTCTCTACGCAGCCAAGAACACAGCAGCGATGCCTCTCTCAGCATATGCTTTATGACTTAAAACTCACAAAAAGCATAAAACAGCAAATCTTTTCCATGCTATCTTGGAAAAAGTCCTGTGAATTTATGGCTGCAAATTCCAACCAGCATAAAAGCTCTGCCTCTTCTCCTTCCAGCTAAATCGTATCCACGCCAAAGGAGAGAGCCAAGGTATTGAGAGATGCAAAGAAATGACACTTTTACAGAATTCAAAGCCATCTCCAAAAATGTCGGGAAACACACACATCAATATAGCTGACAATTTATTCTTTCTGCTTGCTGCTCTTATTTCATTCTGACAAGCCTGGGCAGCTGGCACAGTGCTGATTCCGAATCTAACCACTTTAGGCAGCTGTGTGAGGTAGAAACAGGTTGTCACTGTGGGAGGAACAAGCTCCCTCACTCCAGCACATCATGAGTCTAAGATGAACAAAGTCATAGTACAAGATAAGGCAACGACATCCAGCTAAGGCCTGAGATGACAAAGAGGTTTTCGGACCCTGAGGGTATTCAGCGTTTAACATCATTTCATCTCTCATTAATAAAATAATCAGTCATACGTGGTGGCTCATAAATGTCACGCCAGCACTTTGGGAGGAGGAGGTGAGAGGATTGCTTGAACCCAGGGATCAGCCTGGGCAAACTGGCGAAACTTTGTCTCTACAATAAATCAAAAAATTGGCTGGGCATGGTACTTGGAAGGCTGAGGCAGAAGGATCATCTGAGCCCAGCAGGTTGAGATTGAGGTAGCTGTGAGCATGCCACTGCATTCTAGTCTGGGTGACAGAGTGAGACCCCGACTCAAAAAAAAATTAGAATATCATGAAGGATTTGGGATTCTGCCCAAAGTAATAATTAAAAATGGCATTGTAAGAACTTTAAAACTTCACACTATATGTGCCCTGTTTGTCAGAGGGCAAAGGAAGCATGGTGGATTGTTTAAATGGTCTAAGCCCAATAACAGAAATTCTTCCCGCAAAGGCAGAATTCACTTCTCTGCATCTTGACTTAGGCTTGGCCATGTGACTTGCTTTGGCCAATTCAGACAGGTCGGTGTGCCAATTCCAAGCCTGGGCTTTAGGAGACCCCTTGGGTTTCTGCTTGTGCTGTGGTGCTGTTGCCACTGTCGCGAGAAGAGTTCCCTTCAGGCAGCTACTGCCCCCCCATCCTGGATTTAGAATATGCTCAGGTGTTACTGATCTGGACCGAGGCAACCGTGAAAAACCGAGCTGAGCTGGACCTATCTATGCCAGAAACAGCATCACTCAGCTTGGCCCAACCTAGACCAGCCAGACCTCAGTCGACTTCAAGCTCATGAGCTAAATAGATACTGCTTATCAGTTTCCCACTGAGTTGGAAGAGTTTGTTGCACATGTGAGAACTCCCACTGGAAGCAAAGGGGAGGGGTGCAGGAAGTCAAGGGGATTCATATATAGGAGGTCGCCCTCTTTCATTCCCTGGACAAATGTGTGGTAAAGGAGTTGGCTGGGTGCCTCGGCTCACACCTGTCATCCCAGCACTTTGGTAGGCCAAAGCAGGAGGACTGCTTGAGCCCAGGAGCTCGAGACCAGCCTGAGCAACATAGCAAGACCTGGTCTCTACAAAAAATAGAAAAATTAGCTGGGTGTGGTAGCACACGCCTGTAATCTCAGCTACTCGGGAGACTGAGGTAGGAGGATCACTTGAGCCCAGGAGGTTGAGGCTACAATGAACCACGATCATACCATGCCACTGCATTCTAGCCTGGGTGACAGAGTAAGACCCTGTCTCAAAGAAAAAAGGTTCCCATAGCTTCTCCCAAGAATACTCCAACTTCCATGTCCCTTAGTGGGACGATTCCAAGAGGTAGCCTACACGGTATGTCACAGATAGCCAGTGGGACTGAGCCCCGGGTAGCCACAGTGGAAACCTGTTCATGGTCACAGACTGCATGACCTCTGGTCTCTGTATCTCACTCTCCACCCCCTCACTGTGCTGCTGGGCATCACTGCCCATATCAAGACTTGCACCCCAATTCCTGACCCAAACACAGACTCACTCTTACAAATAATAACTAACACTCAATGAGCACTTGAATGTGCCAGACATTACGACACACAAATGGCTTTGCCTCTCCATGCCTTGGTTTTCCCATCTGTAGGATGCGGACAAGAACAGCGACCACCTACCTCCTGAGGGGTAAGGACACGTAACGTGCTTAGCACAAGATGTGGCTTGCAGCAAGCTTGTGGTAAATGCTACTTGTTTCCCAGCAAGACGCCCTTATCCTTATGACTACCACGCTACTAAACTGAGTTTGCCCGTGTTGGAAAGAATGGGGTGGAACTGAGGAAAGCAAGAGGAAAAAAGAGAAGAAATCCCATCTTCATTCAACTCCTTTACCATTCTCAGCCGGCTGATGGCAGCACTAGCCTGTCACTAAAAGGGAGGCAGGGAAAACAGGAAACACAAAGCATTCTCCCTTTGCTTTATTTAGTGATATGAGGGTTGTCCTGTGGGACAAGCCGCCCAGGCTATGCTTCTTGGTGTGCAGAGCGGGTATTTCTAGAGGACTGTGTCTGAGTGAGAACGACTTAACTCCAACAGGGGTCAGCAGGGGCCGGGACTCCTCTGGTCAGAGGACTAGGGGTACCATGATTAAGGTGCTCAAATCCAGTTTTTGGTGCTTCCCTCAGAACTCAACTGGGGGGAGAAGGAGAAGGAGATGGATCATCTGTTGATTAAGAATTATCCATCCTTCCTGTCATCTTAGCACTCTGGCAGGCCAAGGTAGGAGGATCACTTGAGCCCCAGGAGTTCAAGACCAATCTGGGCAACATAGCAAGATCTCATCCCTAAAAAATTCAAAAAACTAGCCGGGTGTGGTGGTGCATTCTTGTAGTCCCAGCTACTCAAGAGTTTGAGGTGGAAGGATGGCTTGAACCCAGGAGGTTGAGGCTGCAGTGAGCTGTGATTGGGCCACTGCACTCCAGCCCAGGTGACAGGGTAAGATGCCCACTAAAAAAAATAAAATACCCATCCCTAATGACCTAGGTGAAGGCAGGAACTTCCCAAAGGTAGCTGACTTAGTGCTTGTCAAGGAATGCTTCAGTGATATAATTCACCACAAGACTGTTTTTCTGTAACACACCCAGTCCCCTCCCTAGACCTTCATTCACACTGCAGTGGGGGAAGGAGGAGGGAGATCAAACCCTAGGAGCACTGACTTTACCTGGTGGGGGCAGCTGTTTCTGTCTAACAAGCAGGTCACCTCAGCATGGGGTACTCAGCACAGTACCTGTGAGGTCACACAGCCTGGCTCCAAATTCCACATTTACTTCTGTCCTACTGTGTGATCTGAGGTGAGTTTAAAACCTCTTAGGGCCGGGCACCGTGGCTCATGCCTGTAATCCCAACACGTTGGGAAGCAGAGGCAAGAGGATTGCCTGAGACCAGGGATTCAAGACCAGCCTTGACAACTTGGTGAGAACTCATCTCTACAATACATCAAAAAATTAGCTGGTCATGGTGGTATGTGCCTGTAGTTCCAGCTACTGGGAAGGCTGAAGTGGAAGGATCACCTGAGCCCAGGCACGTTGTGAGCATACGTACCACTGCACTCCAGCCTGGGCGGCGGAGTGAGACTCCAACAACAACTTTTTAGGACTCAGTTTACCCATCTGTAAAATGAGAATAATAGAATAATAATCCCACCCTTATAGTGCTGTGGTGACAATATAATGCAATAATAGATACCGTGGTCATGTTAAGAGACCGAGTGTCTATAAGCTGAAGCTTCCTTAAATTCCATGGGACAAAAATAATACAGGAGACAGGCCACTTGACCCTTTCCCTGCCCTCTGATAGCCTCCATACTCTTCCAACAAACAAAACCCATCAGGGAAACCATACACAACTCAGAGCTTCAGTGGTGGGAAGGAGGCAGAGCTAACACTATCCCGGGTTGGTCCAGCTCAGTGAAAGTCTCTTTCTATTGGTTTAGATATACTAGTGGCCGCTTTATTCTTTCCCTCCAATCTGCCTGCCAAGCCCTGGTCACTTGCACCCCCATCCACAGTGGGAGAAAAGAGCAGCAAAGGAAGGCCAGACACAGTGGCTCACACCTGTCATCCCAGCACTTTGGGAGGCCAAGAGGGAGGATCGCTTGTGCCCAGGAATTCGAGACCAGCCTGAGGAACATAGTGAGACCTTGTCTCTACAAACAACAAAACAAAAAAACCTAGCCAGGCATGGTGGCACATGCCTGTAATCCCAGTTACTTCAGAGGCTGAGGCAACAGAATCGCCTGAGCCCAGGAGGTTGAGGCTGTGGTGAGCCATGCTCATGCCCACTCTACTCTAGCCTGTATAACAGAGGGAGACCCTGACTCAAAAAAAAAAGAAAAGAAAAGAAAAGGACAGCAAGCCAGGCAGGGTGGCTCACACCTGTAATCCCAGCACATTTTGGGAGGCTGAGGTAGGGGGATTGCCTGAGCCTAGGGGTTGGAGACCAGTCTGAGCAACTGAGCCCAGCAGGTTAAGACTGCAGTGGCCGTGAAAATGCCACTGCACTCCAGCCTGGGCGACAGAGTAAGACTCAAAAAAAAATTAGCTGGGTGTGGTGGCACACGTCTGTGGTTTTAGCTACTTGGAAGGATGAGGTAGAAGGCATTGCCTGAGTCTAGCAGATCAAGGCTGCAGTAACCATGAACGTGCCTCTGCACTCCAGCCTGGACATCAGG
>NW_007251414.1:698295-708938 GCF_000164805.1 Carlito syrichta | reverse complement strand
ACTCATAAAGGACAGCAAAGGAAAAGACACTTTTCTTTACGACCAGCCATTGACCCCACCCCACCCACCCCAATTCTCTCTTTTACAGACTTTGGAGGATGGAGAAGTGGGAGAAACTACATGTGGCTCTTCTCCCTCCATCTACGTCTTTTCCTGTTCCCATCTCTCCTCAGTCCCTTTTGGTTTTTCTAATACATTATAAAACACACAGAAGGTTTCCTTTCTACCCTCTCTACTAGAATGTTGATAATGCCCCCAGTAAAACATGTGCATTTGACCTGGGGTTGTAAGTCGCAAAGATGGCTGCCCTCCCTGCACCCCGTTGCAAGGTCCCATCCACCAAGCGGCTGCACCCATTGAGCGCTGGAGTCTGTTTCTCCTCTCTTGCATCTAGACTGGCTGATGACATTTTTCGGCCCATAGGATGTGGGAGGAGTCACACCAGCCTCCACCAGCCAACTTCCAGACAAGCTGACAGCTGATTAAGACTGCCAAAATAGCCCAGCCAAGCCCAGCCCAAATGGCCAACCTACAGAATCGTGAGCAAAATAACTGGCTATTATTTTAAATTGCTAAGCCTTGAGGTGGTTTGTTAGTCATTAAAAGCTAACAGATAGACTAAGTAATAATATACAATTAAAGAATTAAACGTCGGGCACAGTGGTTCACGCCTGTAATCCTACACTTTGGAAGACTGAAGAAGGAGGATCACTTTATCCATCCTTAATAATTTTTAAAATCCTCATATCCTGGTCTTGCTGCCAACTTCATTATTATTATTACTATTATTGAGACACAATTTCACTCTGTCACCCAAGCTAGAGTGAGATGGCATGATTACAGCTCACTGCAGCCTTGAACTCCTGGTCTCAGGTGCTTACTACAATCTAGAACTCCTGGGCTCAGGCAATCCTCCTGCTTTAGTCTCCCAAATAGCTGGGACTATAGGTGCATGTCACCATACCCAGCTAATTTTTCTACTTTTTGTAGAGACGCAGGTCTCATGTATTGCCCAGGCTGGTTTCCAGCTCCTGACCTCAAGCAGTCCTCCCGCATGGGCCTCCCAGAGTGCTGGAATTGCAGACATGAGCCACTGTGCCTGACTCACCTCATTACTGGGACCCTTCCTCTCCTAAGTGTAGGGTCCAGTATTGAATGTTCCAACAATGAAAAGAAGAGTCACTCACAGTTCTCAAGTGGCAGCAGTGCTGTGTGCACATACTTATAAACACAAGGTCAAAAGACAAGGGCTGGAATTCCTATGAGCAAAGATAGACCTAAAGGAATGCAGAAGTTACATATTTCACAGTTCAACGCTCACACCAACGTCGGTTTGCCAATACTGTTTATCTCCTTTTCTCTCCTAGAAAAACTTCCCACTTGGATAACAGCCTAATGACATACATCATTCCTGAGTTGTGTGGCAGTTCCAGCTATTGTTTAGCTTACAGCAAAGATATTTATTTACAAAAGTCAAACACAAAGATGTTTTATCTCACAGAGGAAGTGAGAAAGAAATCTCTGGCTTTGAAAGACAAGCCTTCAACATCACGATAAGACTTCAGTGTCTATACCTGGAACTACGCACTTCCTTATCCTATCAGCATCATTAACAAGAAAATTCACACTTAAGACTCTGGTGCTTATTTAACATGCATTTATTAATTGTCTGCTCAGGTTAGGATCTTTGCTAGAAGAAACGAGGTGAGAAATAGGAGAGAAAAACCAACGCCTTCAGAAAGCCAAATGAGAAATAGAAACACTGATCATAAAATCACACACTGATTACTACTGTACGTGACAGAAAAAAGCATATTGTGTAACATCAGCAGATGTCACAGGACCTAAACTCATGGAGGGAAGGCAGACACCTTCCTGAGAGAACTCTGTGATTAATCCAGGACAGGAGGCATTTAACCAGAGTTCAAATTAAGGAAATAGGGTCCCACTATATATATTTTTGAGACAGGTCTCAATTTGTAGCCCAGGTTGGAGAACAGTGGCAGAAGTCAGCCTCAAGCGATCTTCCTGCAACAGCCTCCCAAAGGGCTCGTATGACAGGCATGCGCCACCATGCCTGACCGAGTCACACCATATTGTACAGAGCTCCTTCTCTAAAATTTCACTTTCACTTTCTTGTCCTCTTACTTCACTGGCGTTTGCTTTGAGAGCAGTTGTGTCTAAGGTGCTCCTAAGGCCCAGATGCCAGCCCAAGAGGAACATATAGTTGGGGCTCCAGGAAATTTCACAAGCTTGAAATCATCCCGAACATTTACCATAATGCTCCATAATGCTATAGGAAAGGAATTGACAGTAGTGGGATACTGCTGGGGTGGGGTGGGGGCACAGAACATCTAAAAGAGTGCCTGATCTCAAACCAGGCAAAGTGGGGACCACAGAGAGGCCCAAATTTACATGTATGATGTCCACTTATATACCTAAACCTGAATTGTACCCTACATCTTTAAAATAAAATATTAAAAAAAAAAGAAATCAGGCAGCCATGGTTTAAATCTTGGCAACATATTCACTAGCTGTGCAGCCTTGGGAGTCACTTCCTCTCAATGGATCTCTGTTTTCTTCCTTGTAAATAAGTGTGACGATATCTACCTTAAATGATGTCACTGTGGATTTAAATGAGATAACTCAAAATAACAATGTTTGTTTTGCTCATTAATCTGCCACAGGGGCAGGGCTCAGCAAGGATGGTTCATCAGGAAGAGCTCATTGGGAACAGTGTGTTCTGCTCCACTCAGCATCCATGGGGGCTGCCTGCAGGCTAGGGCCTGGAGCCAGCCTTCTGACGTCAGGTGCCAGTGGGGCTGTGGGTTGAAGACTCTTTGTGGGGTCTGGACTTTCTCAAACAGTGACTGGGTCTCAAGGACACACATTCTGAGAGATTCAGAGAGCCAGGTGGAAGCCACATCCCCTTTGCTGACCCAGGCTTTGAAGTCACTCACCATCACTTCTGCCATATTTGCTGTCACAGCAGTCACTGAATTCTGCCCAGATGCAAAGGGAGGGAAAATAAGCCTCCTTACTAGATGGGGGAGCAGCAAGATTTGGGGAAGAGCAGTAATATATGAGGGGGGACTCTCAAAAATCAGAATTATCTTTTGTAGGCCAGGCCCCTTGTAGTACACTCAAAATTTGTTCCTCTGAATCAAACGGTAAGCCAAAGCATTTATCTGGAAATTTTGAGAAGGCTGCATCACAGCTTGCAGAAAAACATCCGAAGTTGTGGCGAACAGGCGACTGGTTCTTCCATCATGACAATACACCTGCTCACACCTCGCTGAGTGTTCAGCAGTTTTTGACTAAAAAAAGGCATGACCCCTGTGCCCCACCCTCCCTATTCACCTGATCACGCCCTGAGTAACTTTTTTGTTGTTGTTTTCCCAGATTTAAAAAAAAGTCCTCAAAGGGAAACGTTTTGCTGATGTGGAAGCAGTGAAACAAAAAACGGCAGAAGCACTAAAAGGCATCCAAATTGTCTAGTTCAAAAACTGTTTTGAGCAGTAGAAAAAGCATCTCAATAGGTGTATTGCATCAAACAGAGAGGACTTTGAAGGTAACTAAAGTTTAAACATGTAAGAATAAATATACATTTTTAAATAAATAAATTCCTTTGTCTTGGTGACTTCTCTTGTATTACTATGGCCATTTTTGGAAAATATGGTCTACCACCTACACTGATGTCCCTTTGATGCTAACTTCCTTTCAATGTGAAGATCTGTAATTCTACGAAAAAACATCTATGAGAAGTGGGGCACAGGAGAAGAGGCAGGAGGAAATGTATGAGAATGCAGGAAAGAAGAGTCAACTGGTTACTGCTGGTAGAGGCTACGGCCTCTCTTAGTAATCAACCAGGCTCTTTGTGCTCCCGGGTGGCATCATCTCCAAGATGGGGTCCACCACAGTGCCCACCTCACAGTTTTGTTGTGATAGCTGAATGAATTAGCCCATGAAGTGCTTGAAACGGTGCCCGTTCAGGGGCCTGGCTCCCCACGAGCTTCCATAGTGATTCGACTTTATGCCCTTAGGGCTTCTAACGTGTCTTGATCTTGGCATAGCCCTGCTGCCCTGCTGCCCATGCATCACTAACAACATCTCTCAGACACCTGGAAACAGGAACATATCTTCCCCAACACCCTGTCAGAGGAAAGTCACTTTCACAACCACATACCGAAGCTATAGTGCACACACAACATCCCATCACACTGGGGAGTTTGGCGCACGTGGGGATGTCTGCTCCCATTGCTACGTACCCTTCAAGCCAGCATCCCTTCTCTGCTTCCACCTCCACTCAGCCCAATCTCCCCAGTGTTCTGAAGAGTTTCCACATCGTAACTTTCCTGGTGAAGTTCAGAAGTCCAGATCTCTCGTCTCCATCTGCAACACACACAATTGACCATGGAGGGTTAGTATGCATTTTAAAAACATCCTGAACAAACACACAAAGGACCTGCTTTCCACTCTGGCTCTGGGGCTGACAAATGACAGTACAGTGACAGCTTTTCCTTCCCATTTCCTCCCTGTCTACACCTCTGGACTAGGCCTCTAAGGAGGGGCTTCCTTTACTAGAAAGCCCCCTAACTCCCCTCTGAGTTGCAAAGAACTCCAAATGGTCTTTCTTTTTAAAACATGACACAAATCAGCAACCACCCTGTCTTCTATATCAAAAATTCATCTTTCCCCTTACTCAGCTCCCACCAAGAGGGTCCTACAAACTTTCAGCCCAGGATTCTGGATATGGACTTACCACAGAAAAATTAAAATATTGGCTGGGCATGATGAATTGTGCCTGTAATCCCAGCACTTCAGGAGGCAGAGGCAAGAGGATTGCCTGAACTCACGGGTTCAAGACCAGCCTGGGCAACATGGCGAGACCTCATCTCTACAATAAATCAAAAAAATTAGCTGAGTGTGGTGGCACTTGCCTGTAGTTCCAGCTGCTTGGAAGGCTGAGGCAGAAGGATCACCTGAGCCCAGCAGGTCAAGGCTGAGGTGGCCGTGAGCGTGCCACTGCCCTCCAGCCTGGGCAAGAGTGAGACTCTGACTCAAAAAAAAAAAAAATTAAGAGATTAAAATCCCCATATTAGCCCATGTTTCATTTTAACTGTTTGCCTTTTCAAAATCACCTAAGTACATGAACACAGTCATCTTGCTGGCAAACAAATAAGACAAAATACAAGTATTAGATCAAAGCTCAAGTTGCTTTTTTGTTTTTTTGAGTTGGAGTCTCATTCTGTTGCCCAGGCTGGAGTGCAGTGGCATGATCACAACTATCACAGTCTCGACCTCCTGGGTTCAGGCAATCCTCCTGCCTTGGCCTCCTCAGTAGCTGGGACTATAGGTACACTCCACCCTGCCTGGCTAATTTTTTAAAATTTACGGTAGAGAGAAAGTCTTACCAAGTTGCCCGGGCTGGTCTCGAACTCTCGAGCTCAGGCAATCCACTCACCTCAGCCTCCCAAAGTGCTGGGATTACAAGTTGAGCCACCAGCCGAGCCCACAGTATCTTCTAATATTTGCTAACTGAGATGAGCAGTTGGATTTAACTTACTGTTCCAATGAATTCAGGGTGAGCTGCACACGTCACACAGAGCAAAGGGAGTCACTGAGTAGTGTAAGATTGGCCTTTTAAGGGACAAAGATTGTAGTGTTTCTCCTGCTGCATTGTTTACATTATAGTATTTTTTTTTCCAGTCAGAGTCTCACTCTGTCACCCAGGAACGCTCATGGCCACCACAGCCTTGACCTGTTGGGCTCAAGTGATCCTTCTGCTTCCGTCTTCCAAGTAGCTAGAACTACAGACACATGCCACCATGCCTAGCTAATTTTTTTTTTCATTTGTAGAGACAAAGTCTCGCCAACTTGCCCCCCCTGATCTCGAACGCGTGAGCTCAGGCAATCCTCTCGCCTCTACCTCCCAAAGTGCTGGGATTTCAGGCATGAGTCACCGTGCCCGGCACATTATAGTATTGTAAAAGCATGTAGAAACAAAATAACTAGGTGTAAATGCCCTGGTTTTGCTCTTATACAGTTATCTAACCAAGCACAATTATAAATTGCAGGCAGTTAAAAGTAACTCCATTTGTGCAATGGATGTTGTTTTGGTAAAACTCTTTCAACACGAATATGATAGAGTTGACTCTACTGAGAGGGGAAGGGCTCACATAAGAGAATACATTTTAAAGTTTCCCTAATAGCTAATGTGCTGTGTGGGGAGCTCCATACCAGTGACAGGCACTGGCAAACTCGGACCACCTAGGGACTCAGCAGACCCCAGCGCCCGCGTCATGCTGACTCTGGGAAGTCACTTACTGATGGAGTGGCAGGTGGAATGGCTCCCAGCATTCACATTATTCCACTCTGTCTCCAAATTCCCCCACTATGTCTCTCTATCTGCACTACGGTGAAGCTTTCATTCATTCACCCCTACTAGCCCACACTTGGCCTTCACTTGGGGAGAAAATATTATCTGTGTGTTAAGATTTCTCTGTACCTCATTCATTCCCCATGACAGTCCCAGTTTATGTGACAACTTGGTCCCAAGGCAAGTTAAATAAACTCAAACCCAGAGATAGGTACTGAAATTACTTGGCAGAACTTGGTCTCAATGTTCAACTCCTTGGGGGTTCTCAGCCCTGGCTGCAGACCTGAGAAGCTTTAAGAAAGCTCCAAGCCCAGGGTGTGTCCCATATCAATTACAGCAAATCCTGGGAGTGGGACTCAGGCAGCCTTTATTTTCAAGGCTCTTGGGTGACTCCAATGTGCAGTGAAGGTTGAGCATCAGTGATCTGTTAAGTCCTAGCTTTCAAACTCATTTACTTCTGTTCACAGTAACAAACACATTGTATATTCTGAGCCATACCCATACACATATGTACAAGGGAGAAACAAACATTTTCTAAAACACTGCTTAACTCTTCTCACTAGCCATACACTCTGATATTTTTCATTCCCCCACTTTTACCCAAAACAATGCCAGATGAGGCTAACTTCAGCCATGAATGGGCCACAGCCCACTAGGGGTCATGATCCACTGCTTGAAAAACACTGCTCTAGAAACCAGAATATGATTTGATGAATTATTAAATATGATCCTTGATATAAGGACATATTGTATTTCAAGAAGATGATTTGCAAATCTCCGAGATTAAGTCCATAACTCCACAGATGCCCATTTGAAAATCTTTACTATAGAACAAATCCTTAATTTCACAAAATGGAAAAAGTCAAAATGTTGTACACATTCCTCTTGTGTGCAGACATGCTTGTGCTTGTCATGCTTTGTTCACTAATTGTTATTTCTTTTTTTTTTTTTTTTTTTGAGGTGGAGTCTCACTCCATGGCCCAGGCTGGAATGCAGTGGCATGCTTATTACCAACCCAGCATTGACCTGCTGGGCTCTGACTATCCTTCAGTCTCAGCCTTCCAAGTAGCCAGAACTACAGGTGTACGCTAGCATGCCTGGCTAATTTTTCATTTATTGTAGAGACAGGATCTCTTCAAGTTTCCCTGACTGGTTTCAAACCCGCGGGCTCAGGCAATCCACTCACCTCAGACTCCCAAAATTCTGGGATTACAGGCTGAGCCACCAAGCCCGGTCAATGTTATCTCATATCTTTTCTTTTCTTTTTTTGAGTCAGGGTCTCACTCCGTCACCCAGGATGGAGTGTAGTGGCATGCTCACAGCTCACCACAGCCTCGAACTCCTGATCCTTTGCCTCAGCCTCCTGAGTAGCTGGGACACAGGTACATGCCACCCAGCTAATTTTTTTTTTTCAGACATGAGATCTTGCCAAGTTGCTCAAGCTGGTCTCAAACTCCTGGGCTCAAGTGATCCTCCTGCCTCAGCCTCATGGGTGCTGGGATGACAGGTGTAAGTCACTGCACCCGGCTTTCGTATTTATACATTCATGCAGCATTCTGTCTATTCAAAAAATTTATAGCCGTTGACATTATAGGCCCTTAAACCCAAAGCTCTTAGAGCTTGATGAGGCTGTTCCATGTGTGCCACTCAGGGTCCCTGGTCTTCTTTCTTCCTCTGCGCACAGGCCATGGTATGTCCCATCATATGGAGATGAAGTGGGCATGTGCATTGGTTCTGGCTGGGTTTTGGCATTCTGGAATACATTTCCTGTTTGGATTTGACATAAGAGCACTCCAGGGAGGCAGATGGGAAGCACATTTGGCCTTACCAAGAAGAGTTTGCTGTCACCCGTTGTATCTCCGTGGTTATAACTCTACTGTCCAGTCTAGAATCCTTTCTAACACTGGATTAGGTCTCTGACGACTCTACCACACGGGCGAAGTAGAGGGTAATAAAGGGGGAGACGTTATCCAATTTTCATTAATCTTGTTTCAGCTTCTGCGACTATTTAAAATTTAATTTTTGTCCAGGCATGGTGGCCCTTGCCTGTAATCCCAGCACTTTGGGAGGCGGAGGTGAGAGAATACCCTGAGCCCAAGAATTCGAGAACAGCCTAGGCAACATGGCAAGACCTCTTTTCTATAAAAAAATGATCCGGGTGTGGGGGGGCGCCTGTAGTCCTAGCTACTAAGGAGGCTGAATTGGAAGGATCGCCTGAGCCTAGCAGGTCTAGGCTCTGGTAGCCATGATCATGCCACTGCACTCCAGCCTGGGTGACAGAGTGAAACTCCAACTCAAAAGAAAACAAAAACAAAAACCAAGCAAACAAACAAACAGCAACAACAACAACAACAAAAACAAAAACCGGACAAATATTTTTTGAGGACTCAAGGCAAAAAACTCACAGGGAAAAAGGCTATTAGTCAACTTCCAAAGGGGTTTTGGCTTTGAAAAATACAATAGTCAAACCCAAACAATCTAAAGAGCAGACACGAAACTGAACTTATACTGTGTGTATATATATGTTATATGTGTATGTTATATTAACTTACACTGTGTATATGTATATATGTTATAAAATCTCACAGAAACTAAGATTTCACTACAGAAACTACAAAACTAGCCACTTCAAAACTGTGCTTATACATAAGAAAAATAGAACTGTATATTAAAAAGAGAAACAGACTGTTGGAGGTTTCCCTCTGAGTCAGGGTTAAGCAGCTGGAACAACTCAGGATACTGTCCTGTCCTTCCAGTGTCAGGGTCCCAGCATGTGCTCCGAGTGTTTCCTCAGTAGAGGGCATCTCTGTAAATGGGTTCTTGAACTTTAACAGGGCTGTGTTCCTGAGGGAGATGCAAATTCATTTCCAACTTGCCTGGCCTTCTCAACAAACTAGAATTTCTCTGGAGACTACTACAGTGTTTCTAACCTTGAGAATTTCAAATTACCTTAAGTTTTAATTTAATTTCTCTATGGAGGAAAGCCAAGTTTATGAAGGGGGAGATTTTGTCTTGATCAGAACTGCTTATTAATTAAACAAATGTTGATTAAGCATCTATTAGGTGCAAGGCATGCTGGGAAATACGGACTCACTATTCTCATGGGAAGCCCTTTTCTAATAAAAACATTTATAAATTAAAGCCTTTGAGGCAGAAGCAGGCTGAAGAAAACAGGATACCAATTAGGTTTAATTTTTCTTAATCTGTCATTACTTACTCTGAAAACTGAAGTTGTTGCTTATTTTTTAAAGTATTTTGATAAAGTCATCTAAAGATTCCTATGCACATTGTTCACCATTACTGTCATTAGACATTTGTGAATGTTTGCATGTGCAGGCAACCTGCTCAGGGCCATTGCTGCTACGGTAAAGTATATCTCTAACTAAAGCCCATCTCTTCCATTCTGTATACGTTGACTATAGACGCATTGCTCTCTGAATTGTTATTGTGGTCTTGGACCTATCAATTCCCATAATCTTCTCTTAAAGGGGATAAAATTGGTTAGGTTCACTCTGCCTTTGTGTATGCAAAATTCACAGATTAAAAGATTCAGGGACCCATATGATTGACTTCATTTAGGTGCAGAACACTACCATGTCATCATCATGAGGGCACCGTGTCCCTGGTGTTGGCTCCATCTAAGAATCTACTTGCCCCGCGATAAGCCCTCTCTCATTCCTGCTCCCTGAAGCTCTCTACCCAGCATCGCCTCGTCACTACTGTGGGAACCCCATTCCAGTCTTGTCCAGTCTTTCTCAGAGCTTTTCCTACAAAACTCTGGATTTCCAACCTTGGAAAGTGTTAAAACATGTTCCATAATCCCAATATCCTAGAAAATGTGGAGTTACACAAAGGAAAACAGGCTTCTTTGCTGCCAGATTTCCAGAGCATCTATGCTAGTATAATCTGAAAGGGTTGAAGTAGGTGCCAGCAGCCCCCAAATCCTTTGAACTTTGATTTGTGAAATTCTCAGGATTGGTTGGGCGTGACGGCTCATGCCTATAATTCCAGCATTTTGGGAGGTGGAGGCAAGGGGATGGCCTGAGTCCAGGAGTTCAAGACCATCCTAGACAACTTGATGAGACTTTGTTTCTACAATAATAAAAAAATTAGTCAGGTGTGGTGGTGTGCACCTGTGATTCAGCTACTTGGAAGGCTGAGGTGTGAGGCGGAAGGATCACCTAGTTCAGCAGGTTGAGGCTGCAGTGGCCATGAGCGTGCCACTGCACTCCAGCCTGGGTGACAGAGTGAGACTCCTACTCAA